>NC_134496.1:33606995-33906995 GCF_040206685.1 Ascaphus truei
CTTTAACCCTATCAGATGGGCCAGCAATGCATGTTTAACAAGTTGTGAAAGAAACATTACTTATAACTGAACATATGACACAATCGAAAGTAAAAAAAGGAAGCAATCTGCCAACTCTTATATTTAAGCTAATACATCTCCTGATGGGAATGTTTAAATACATTTAAAAAAAAAACACACAACAAAAAAACACTTATTTCATTGTAGATGTAGCATTTCTAAATGCTTTTATATAATGATTCCTTCCTTTCTTTGTAATGCTGTACATACCAACACAGTTATAAAGCAATACTACATCCCTCACCCTTTTTTGTTTATTTGTATATGTAAAGCATGTATAATTCTACATTCTTACCTAAACTGGCAGTCGTTTGGTGCTCCTGTTATAAATCTGTAAAAATCCTGATTGTGCGCCTAACAATGGCTGCTTCAGTCAGTGCAACTCAGCAGCTACAATGTATTCTTATATTAGGCAGCATTATTTATTGTTAAAGTTTACAGCTCAAACGGCAACCCATTATCCCAAACAGGAAAGTGTTGCAAGGATCTTGCACTGCTTGGGAGGTGTGTTAAAATCTGATATATAAAATCAATATATGCTTTAAAACTTTTGGTAAATGTGTCTGCAGGGGGCCAACCTATATGTATCATGTGTCCAGTATAGTCCACAGTGCTTTCATCTAATCTCCGTGCTTCAGATAATTTATGAATAACAGACACCGGTTGTCTGTAGAGGAAACCAGATTTCCCAATTGATGATGTAAAAAATAAATATTGAAAGCACATGTCCTTACACTGGGAATTTCAGCTATTTTTTTGGTATAGAGGGGAAATAAAAGTAACTTGCTCAGTTAGAGGGAGCCAACACCGTCATACAAATCACGTTTACTTGCTTGAAAGGCAATGAAGTTACAGCAAAGGAGTAGTGTGACCATGTACAGTTGTACTTAAGTTTTTTCATTTACTCATAGAACTGAGTGGAGTTTTAAAAAACTTTTTTGGAGTGTGAGATGGAATGAAAATGTCATATTTAAGGGCAAATGATGTGTGAATGATCCCACTGAAGAATATGGTGCCAACTGTGGTTGCTCCCACTACAGTATTAATGAATGTGGGTAATAGGATGTTCTTATTGGAGTGTATGGTGCCAACTGTGTAAGATGATCTGGCCATCTTTGGTGCCAGATATGTGTAAGGACATGATCCCACTATGGGTGGAATTGAGCACCCCTGCGACTCCAGTATTCAATGGCGTGTGTAAGAGGATGATCCTACTGCAGTTAATGGTGCCAACCACTGTTTGTATGTTGGTAACTGATGTGTGCAAGAGAGAGAGCCTCATAGAAGGAAGAGAGAGAGAGAGCTGAGAGGTGCAGCAGCCTGTGACACCCCTGAAGGAGAGCTCACCCTGAAAGCTCACGGTGCCCACTGACCCAGATCCACAGGTACTCACGTCTTGCAGCGAGAAGTGCCCGGGCGAGGAAACAGATCACCCAGGGGAGTGCTACCTATCACCAAGCCGAGAGGGGGGCGTGCTGAAAGTGGGGGAGGGGTTGATATGCAGACGGATGGGCTGGTTACTTAGTGGGTAACGGGGGCTGCTGAATGTGGTTGTTATTTACCTTAGGAAATTTTCAGAAAGGAGGAAGTGCTCAGAACAGCAATTTGTGTCGGAATAAGAATTGAAAAGAGCAGGGGAGGGGCCCTTGTGGACTCTCAGGGGGGGAGGGGGGAGGGGGGAGGGGGGAGGGGGGAGGAGCGATTTCTTCATTTATTTCTGTAGCTAATTAGACTTGTGGAGGGTTTTTTTTTTTTTTTTGTCAAGCTCAAAGCTCCACAAGTGCAGCTCATTATAAGCTCAACTTTATATGTTTCAACCCTCCTGCATATTGCTAAAAAAATAATAATAAACGTAGATCTGTAAACAAGGAAGAGTTATTCACGGAAACCTAACACGTGTGAGTGCTTTTAAGGACGCGAAGGGAGGCTTTTAGAGGCTGTGCCTTTCCCAGAAACCTGATGTGGGAGGACAAGCCACCATTATGAGCGGCCATTCACTTATTTATCTGGGCACCTTTTCGCAGTTACTTAAAAATGACCACTGCATCCCAGGGGGCGTAATACAGTGCTAATGTTAATGGGAATCCTCTAATGTACTGATATTTTGGGAAGGAAAGGGAGAGTGGGGGGTGTTGGTATAAATGTACAGTCAAGTAGAGGATTAGATAACATTGTTGACTAATCACCTCTCCACTTGTTTAATAGCATTTATTGTTTGCATGACCAGCTCTTAAGCAGTGGAGTCCTGACATATTCCTCTTGTCACATGTAAAAATATATCTTTGAATATATATCTCTGAATCTTTGGGGCATTTTAACTTTAAGTCATATTAAATATAAGTGTTGTCCACAAGAAGAAACCTGGCACAATGGGGGTCCCTTATCTTGGTCCATGCTGATACCAAACAGTCACATTTTATAACATTTTGTAGCTGCCTTAATTAATGGAGTAATTTGGCAAATGTAATGAACATGGGCAACTCTAGGTTTTTGGGGGGGCCCTAAGTGGATTTTTTGGGACGGAGGCCCCAGTCGCTCACCACACAACCCAATACATTTATATTTACTTTGTACAAACTGCAATAAATACACACTACATATTTTACACAAATATATTTCTTTAATTAAAATGAAGTCATGTAAAATAACAATACATGTTGAACATTCTGAATAATACATTTTAAGTAATAAAGTACATAGTGCTAAAACAATGTCCTGCTGAACAACTATATACATCAACAATGCATGTGATGCTCACTGGGAATTGAGCTGTTCATCCCAATGCAGAACCAGAGGATCAATTACAAAAAAAAGAACCCAGCACTCGCAGAGAACATGAGAGGATGTTAGATGTTTAGATGATGTCAAATTATAGATTTATTCGGTCAATGGCAGGCAACATTTGACCCCACACGTGTCATTATCAAAGTTAATACATTAACAGTACCTTATGTTGTGCTTTCTGCACTTTTCTAATGCAAAGCAATCAATGGCATCATATCCTATCCTGCATTATATAAAGTATTTCCAGAAAAAATACATGTCATCATGACACCCCAGAAATCACATCTATAATGAAAATGACTGGTATGTAGACAGCACTTTTATACTGATTATGACTGGCATGGAGAGGTGAATTGAATCATGCTATTTTAGGTAGTTCTACTCTAGCACTTACTAATAATCAAAATGCACATCTATGTTGCATAAGGCAAATAAATATTTGTGCCAACAGAGGGGCACAAATACGATGTCAATATATCAATAAAATGTTTAATGAACTACAAGTTTTAGGTTGCAGGGTTGATATTTTCTTTAATTCCATGATTAGGACTTTGCATATATATATATAGTTTAAATTACCATTGAATTGGTCGCTTTGTTGGGCCAAATGCTATTTTTTAAATGTCATAGTTTATTCAAAGATCTTAATAAAAGTATGTTATTAATCTTTATAAAGGTGATGCATTGAGTGAAAAGCGTCTGCGCGTCATGTCATTGTCTGGAAGAAATATTACTGATAGGTGGAAGAATCAAAGCACACCACCTTTCTAGACATTATCAAAGGCAACATCTCTATAAGCTATGCAGGTTAGGACTCAACTGGTGTAAGGCAACAATGAAGGTGGGATCAACGTCAGGAAACGGAACACTACTGTGTGTATCCTAGGTGCCGGAGTCTGATATACATCACGGACAATAAAACTAACAGCTGACAACGTCCACTATTCGATGCCAGCTACAGAAGAGGTAGATTCACTGGTTCTCTTGCGATAAGCCCAATTGTTGTTCTTTTGAGCGTGCAATACTTTTGTGTGCAAAGGATTTTAATACTGTACATACTGCAGTGAGAGGTCATATGTTTTTATTTTTATCCTTGTAGATTTATGAGGTGGAGCTATCATTCTTGAGGAGTAGCAGACTAATAGTGATTGCCAAATAATTTTTGGAGCTAAAAGGGGAAGGATTCAGACTGGTTATATTTTGTATCTCTTTCTGTTTTCATAAATAAATAAATAAATATAGCTTGTCACGGGAGGACCAACTTATTACACCTTTTAATTACCGGGATCATTGATTGAGCAAGCAGAGAGATAAAAATAAATTGCGTTTATTCACCTAATGAACGCACACAACAATGTTACACAAAAATACAGTAAAAAGACACACTTACTTTGGAAAACTGGGATAACAAAACTAATCTTTCCTAATTGCAAACACACAGCAAAATATTCCAGGCCACTTTTCATTCCTCTGGCCTGGCTGTTGAATATTCCGGTAACTTATCCTCTGATGATCAAAATAGATTGATCGGAAAAGATTCCCTTATCATTAGCAAACTCATGTCATCTAAGTAGTGTCATATTCATTGGACATAAATGGTCCTGCAGTTTAATACTGGCTGTCTGAGTAGTTCCCAGAATCACAGAGGAAATAAAAAAAATAAAATTTTATTAAATCTACATAGATATTAAAAACACATGTAACGGGTTTTGTGACTTGGCCTGACCCACCCAATCTCACATTGGCCCCTGTGGTCTAACCGGTCCCCATTACAGTGTGATAGTGTCTGGTGGTGCACCTGTTGGCAACAGGACTCCTGAGTCTCCCGCATGATGGTGTGTGGGGAGAACCCGTCCAGACAGGCAGCTGAGGTAGTGTGCTGAGTCCTACCTAGTTCCAGTGCAGTGCCTCCACCTCATCAGGGTCCCTTCGGTCACTTGGGGATGGTCCTGGCGAGGAACTCCTCTGTGGTGCTCCTCTCTGTACAATCACTCCACACATGTACACGAGAGGGTTTGTAATTAAGAGCATCTTTATTGCTTGAGGTGGGCTAGCTGCCCCTCGCAGTAGTCTCTCTAGCCACTCATAATCATTCAGTGCTTCCCTTTGAAAGGTGTAATTCTCCTTTAATAGGGATTCCCTATCCCAGCCGGGATGTCTTTACCCTGTGCCAGGTCCCTGGACACAGTCTTCTTACTCAGCTACTATAACATAACTCTTACTCCTCTCAGAACTCTGGCAGAACTACTCAGAACTAACTTTTAGACACAGTGCTGTGCCTTATGTATACTCTGGAAACTGACACACCTCTGACATCACTAACCATGGAGTCAGAGCCTGTGACCACTCCCATCCATACACAAGGCACCTCACCAGGGTGTGAGGGCAAACCTCCATAATTACTGCTGGCATGCCCACAACTAACCAGGCCTTACTGTCAGCAGGAGAGATGACTGTAGCCATTTTACATGACCGCTACATTCTCCCCCTGGTGAATCCCATCGTCCTCGCTGGGACCTAAATTTACATACCTTCTTCCAGGAAGCACTGTAACACATAACACATAATTGTTAACATCCACAGATTGTACTATATAACAGAAAAATGACCACAGTGACATCTCGCCAAGCCCGCCCCGACCAGCAGCCACGAGCCCGCATAATGCCTTAGTACCCCCTAATAATAGTGACTCTGGTCAGGTTTTCTAACCTCTCTACCACCCATGTCCAGGACCGTGACATGATAGTGCCTAGGCAGTCCCCTCTCGGGCCTATAGGTCACCCTGTGTTTATGTATATTCCTCCCTATACTCCACACTCGCATCAGGTGATCTATTCTGTCCTCTGCCCTCCTTCCGGTAACTTCACTCCCCTTACTGACCAGGTACATCTCAATGGTTTCCCTAAGCCACCTTTCTCTGTTCTCTTCTATCTCCTCCATGAGGGGTTCAGGGACATAAGGGTACTCCAACCCGTGGGAAGACTTATATCGAGCCATTATTGCCCGTTCCGCTCTACTGATCCTAGTCAGGTCAGCCCTACCTGCCCTCCCAGGTAGCACCCATGACAGGGGTTCGTCAGGATCCACAGGATCTGACAGTGTGTCGGGACCCATGGGCTCTATCTCCCTGTGCTCAATCTTAATCCACTGGTCCTGCAATTCCCTATCTCTTTGCTCAGGGGTGAATTCTCCTTCGGCCCACCAAAAATCTACTATCTCCTCCCTACGGATGAGAAACCGCGTACGGTCCATCCAGGCCACATAACCTTCAAAGAGTGGGGCCCACCAACGGTGTTCCTTGAACCTGTGTGAATCCCCTGAGTCACTCTCTTCCGCATCCCCCCATGAAAATACCCCCGATGTCCGTGCCGACCGTGGTACGGACCACCGTGATGATCCCAGGGCCTTGTCCTCTGTTTTATTGGTCGCAGGAGGCAACCACCAGCCTACCGCGGCCTTACCTAATTCTCCACCTCCCCGAGAAATGCCCTCCGTAGCGCAACTGCGCTGTCTTTCCCCAGTCCGTCTCTCCTCCCCCCCCAAAGGTACGTCCACAAGTTCCAGGCTAGGCGGGGACCCCGTGGAACAGGTGATGGGGGCAGGGGTTTTACCTAGGGCATGGGGTTGGGCGTAAGGGCAAGAGGGGATACGCCACGGGGCTACGACCCGTTCCCGGCTGTCCATGGACTGATCCAAGGAGGATAGCTCACCCTCCTCAGTCTGCGGTTCGCCCATCCAGCTCTTGGGCCCTTGAGTTGATCGGGGACCTTCACCCGATCGCCGAAGCGTCGCTGCATCCTTCCCGTCTGTTCCGCCGTCGCCACCGGAAATGATGTCCTCTCCGGAACTGGAAGCGCCGCCATCTTGGGTTGGACCCCCATGTGGGATCTCTTCCTCGATGACGACATCCGGAAGCTCTGCCGTCGTCTCCACCGGAAGTGGTATCTTCTCCGCACGTGCGTCTTGGGCCTGGCACGGCCTTGTTTCCGCTACACCGTCTACCGGAGCAAGGTAAGTAAGTGGCTTTCTCTTACCATTCCGCAGGGGTGTAGGCGTCTCTCGCCCGTCGCCGCCATATCCTGGGGCGGAGGGACTCCGTCTCTCGGCTCGCCGATCTGCGGGGGACGCCCTGCTTTCCAGGCTGCTACTCACGCCACGGGGTGTCGTTCTCCCCGGTTCTGTCCTGGGCCTTGATTTCACCTCCGCTAGCTCGCGGAGATCCTCATCCGAGTAGTCTCCCTTCCCCGACTTAGGGGTCACCGATCGGGGCGATAGTCTTTTTTCAGTGCGGTCGGGGGGTGACCCGACCGTCTCGGTTGCTGCTGACCCAGCCGATTTAATCGACTCCAGTCCCCTTTCTCCGGGACTTGCACGACTGATCCACAGTGCACCAGGGGACTCGGCGGAGCGCCTAGCCGTGTCCCCCGGGGCGTCAGCAGATTGGATCGGAATGAACGTCGGCATTGGCCACAAGTATAATGTCCCGCATTGTGGGCAACGTGCCGCTGTGTTAACAATGCCTCCGGGCAGCCCGCATTGAAGGCAGAGCCCGACCACCGTCTCGGTGTTGGCCACCCTGACTACCAGTACCCCGCCGGGTACCGAATAGGGCTGGGTGGAGACCATAGTGCCCACAGTGGAGGAGCAGGCCATTCTTCTAGTAGGGACCACTTTCTGTATGGGTCTCTCCAGGTCAGTGGTTCCTCGCAACTGACTGGTAGAAGCTGCTGGGCCAGCCACTTCCTGCTTCGGCTCCTCCTTCCGCTGGCATAGCTCGAACCCGCCCCCAGGGGTTACAATTATGGGCGGGTCCCACAGGGGAATAGCATGCCCCTTAATTAAGGCCGCGCCTTTCTCAGTCCTGGGGGGCGCGGTCTGCGTTTTCGCGCCAATTTCCTCATCAGAGTGGGATTCTTTGCCCGCGGCTAGTTCCCGCCTTCTCCTGGCAGCCGCCTTTCGTGCAAAATATCCCTCCTTTTTGCACGTTACCTCCGCGGCCGGAACTACTTCTTGTAGTGGCGCCGTCTGGATATCAGTCCCTGGGCCCAGTGGGTGCATTCCCACAGGCCATAGTTGAAAGTCACTCCCCCTGGTGGAAATCGGGAGGGTCCCATAGACTAAGCGGTTGACTCAGCACAGGGGCCGAGTGAGTCACTGTCCATGAAGGCGCAGCCATAGCTTTCGCGCCATGCCCCCCATCAGGGCGGGGCTCTGCTGTTCGCGCCATTCCCGGCCAGCTTTTTGCAAGTCCTGAATCAGCCAATTTCTCTGCGACTGGCCCACGCGGTCTCCCTAGCAAGCGGGAACCGCCATTTTGGATAGCTTTTAAGCCCGAAATGTCAGTTTGTTTGCTTTCCTCGCTGGGTTCCCCCCCAGTTATCACAATGTCCTCACACTCTTCAAGGGTGGCACCTCGGTGTCCCAGACAGGACAAAAACGGGGCAGCCACAGCCTTCGCTCCACTCCAGAGCAGATTAGTTAGAGACAGCTCAGCGACAGTTTGCTCTTCAGTGGGGCGCACGCCACGGGTGCCTTCCCCATCAGCCTCTGGTCGCCATGTTGGGCTCTCCGCACCACGCGGATGCTCCATTCCTTGGGTTGTCACGCTCTCGTACCAATTATCGTACATGGGGCTCCGCTCTGTGGGGCAGCCACCACACCAGTACAATAAAGATTTTCTCAGATGCACCCCCACATGTGTACCTGATCTAGGCTGGACTCATGTTGCACTACCTCAGGCTAGGCTCACTCTCTCAGTGTCTGCTGTAACTCCTTCCTCCCAGTCTGTGCTCCCTATGGTAAGTGTCTGGAATGGGCTAGAGTACTCTGGCTCTGCCATGCAGTACTTGGGGCGTCTACCTCTCTTGGTCAACCTAGCGCAGACCCTCTCCAGGATTCCTGACCACGTTAACAGGCTATCCCTTCTGGCGTCCTACCAACTAGCACTACCTCAAAGTGACTCGGTCAGCTATAGCCCGGCTCCAAACCCCTCACTCCTTTCAGGCCCCTAGGTCGTCCCTGCGAACTGACAATACCCTGTCAGCCCCTGACCACCCCTAGGTCCGTCCCTACGCAGCACAGAGTGGCAGCAGACACTCTCCCTGCTTCCCAGTGTGCCTAGCTAGAGCCTGTCCTGTTGACAGATCTGATCTCAGCAGCGCCTCCAAATGTAACGGGTTTTGTGACTTGGCCTGACCCACCCAATCTCACATTGGCCCCTGTGGTCTAACCGGTCCCCATTACAGTGTGATAGTGTCTGGTGGTGCACCTGTTGGCAACAGGACTCCTGAGTCTCCCGCATGATGGTGTGTGGGGAGAACCCGTCCAGACAGGCAGCTGAGGTAGTGTGCTGAGTCCTACCTAGTTCCAGTGCAGCGCCTCCACCTCATCAGGGTCCCTTCGGTCACTTGGGGATGGTCCTGGCGAGGAACTCCTCTGTGGTGCTCCTCTCTGTACAATCACTCCACACATGTACACGAGAGGGTTTGTAATTAAGAGCATCTTTATTGCTTGAGGTGGGCTAGCTGCCCCTCGCAGTAGTCTCTCTAGCCACTCATAATCATTCAGTGCTTCCCTTTGAAAGTTGTAATTCTCCTTAAATAGGGATTCCCTATCCCAGCCGGGATGTCTTTACCCTGTGCCAGGTCCCTGGACACAGTCTTCTTACTCAGCTACTATAACATAACTCTTACTCCTCTCAGAACTCTGGCAGAACTACTCAGAACTAACTTTTAGACACAGTGCTGTGCCTTATGTATACTCTGGAAACTGACACACCTCTGACATCACTAACCATGGAGTCAGAGCCTGTGACCACTCCCATCCATACACAGGGCACCTCACCAGGGTGTGAGGGCAAACCTCCATAATTACTGCTGGCATGCCCACAACTTACCAGGCCTTACTGTCAGCAGGAGAGATGACTGTAGCCATTTTACATGACCGCTACACACATACTGTATACATTATTAAAAATCCCTATTAATTGAGTGGTGTGTATGTATTGAATCATAAATGAATCGGTATAATACCATGTATACATATATCCAAGACTATCTAAAACCGCATATGATAGTAATATCTCACAATTTCCAAAGGTAAGGCAGGTATATGATGTATGTGATTCACAGAGTCATCACATAAAGAGAGGTAAGTGTCTCTTTATCAATGCTATAACACTCGATCTAGGAGCATGTGGACAACAAACCTTGAGACAATTGTTATACAACAGAAAAGTATATGCCACTGCTTATCTCACAGTATACAGATAGCTCCGTTTGTCTGCTGTTGCCTGCTGGGTTCTCCAAGTGCTCTGGTGCTATGCGCAACAGTTACATGTTATTTAGAAAGGAAAAAACCTGCACAATGGAGTCTCAATGATCACTAAGATAATAGTGTGACAGCAGTATGCGCGAAAATTCTTCCTCTAGTTGCCTAAATAAGCTCCCAGATAGCGCAGTATAACCATAGTTTGTGTCAATATATATCCATATACTTATGCTCAAAAAGTGCCATAGTAGCCTCATCAGAGTGAATAGTAGCTGCCAATTGCGCTGTTTGTATCATTACAAGCCTGTTCCTGTTGCTGGTATTCGAAAGTCGCCACTCGAGTGACGTCACTGACTGTGACGCCTTACGTCCCGACGCACGTTTCACGTGTCTGCCACGCTTCTTCAGGGGGAGGAGGGATAGAGGTCCCCTGTGTCGGTTTATATACTTTCAGACTCTGTTAAAATTCTCCTGTCCCTTGCTGTGATAGGTAAGGGGGGAGCCAATCAGATTCGTTAACCCGTAGGAGGGTAAAATGAACTTAGAGTGTGTGTCTGACTCATTCGTTCATAAAATGACTCATTGTGTAGATCTAAGTGCATAGCTGGAATACAGTCATAGATGCCGTTGGATTAATAATGTAATCTGCAATTTATTGCTTACTATAATAAATTGAATAAAATTGTGTGATGTGTGTGTTTATTGCTGGTGTATTTGTCTTATTTCATCCTAGAAGTGAGAAAAATCTTGTGTATATAGATGAAATTGAAAATTATGTGGTATTTAATTTTAATTGAAATATCAAAATGTTTATTTAGCTTGTGATGGTTTAATAATGGTCCTCACTTAGGTATATGTTCTCTATATACAAAAAAGATAGCAATATTGTATATGTGATAATTGTGTTGTGAAATTCAAAATAATAAATTAAATAAATAAAAATATATAAATATATAGGTTGTGTAGGAGTGTGACTAAACTAAAAATACCTGCCCCTAACCGGTCAATGCAGGTGTGATTAAAGTGAAATTTATACTAAAGTGTATTATGTGTAATATACTGTGTAGGAGTGATTGATAATGTGATTAACAAATAACATAATTTTAATTAGTGAACATAAGTTCCTTAGTGAGGTGTCATAGAACTATAAACGGGGGGTTTAGGGGGGGTTGTGTAGGAGTGTGACTAAACTAAAAATACCTGCCCCTAACCGGTCAATGCAGGTGTGATTAAAGTGAAATTTATACTAAAGTGTATTATGTGTAATATACTGTGTAGGAGTGATTGATAATTGTGATTAACAAATAACAAAATTTTAATTAGTGAACATAAGTGCCTTGTGAGGTGTCATAGGACTATAAAAGGGGGGGGGGGAATGCTGGTATGGATGCAGTCGCATATTACCTCAGAGCAAGGAATATGGATTGCACTTCACATAACAATCTAGTCCTCAAACTTTTGGATTACGTACTGACCCACAACTTCTTCATTTTCCACAACACTCTGTACCATCAAATACAGGGTACAGCCATGGGGACCACTTGTGCCCCCACCTATGCCAATTTATACCTAGGCTGGTGGGAGGAGACAGTGGTCTTCATGGAGGACATGGAAAACTACACAGAGTATGTAGAGTTGTGGGTCAGATACATTGATGACATTTTCCTGATATGGAATGGTACAGAAACACTACTACATACCTTCATTAAATGTCTAAACAATAACACCTTCAATTTAAAACTAACTACCCTGTTCGACAGGAATAGGATAGAATTTTTAGACATTACCATATCTAGAACGGATTCTGATACTGTTGAAACAAGTATACAGTAGAGGCAACTCTTATTCGAACAAAAACCAGTGGCAATTCCCCAAAAAACCAGGAAACACCCAGGTCCATGCTGGGTACATGCCTTAAACTTTCCTGAAACTAGCCCCAGCAATTCTGCATTGATTAATGGCCTATCAGATTAACAGCGGGGGTCCCTGGCAGTCCCATTCAAACTGAATGGGACTGCCAGGGATCCCTGCTGTGTTAATCCTATGGGTCGTTAGTCAATGCAGAAATGCCTTAAACGTGCCTCAAACTAGCCCAGAACATACCCAGCACATACCCAGAATGTAACCCGGCTAGTTTACGGCAAATGTTCGAATAAACGTTGCCTCTACTGTATACAGAAAGCCTACTTCGACCAATAGTCTATTAAAGGCCAACAGTCATCACCCCAAGCATGTCACAGACAATATCCCAGTAGGACAATTTTTGAGACTGCGACGAAACTGCTCCTCCACGACTGATTTTAGGACACAAGCAAAAGACATGTCAAATAGATTTTTGGAAAGAGGCTATAGTAGAAAAATAATTAAAAAAGCCTACTATAGGGCATTAACATCTGCAAGAACGGATCTTTTGACATCCAATCCAATTACACCAAAAGAGGATGTGATTAGATTTATTTCTACATACAATAGTCAATCCAAAATGACCAAAAACATCCTTAGCAAACATTGGCATGTTTTACTTGGAGACCCGGATCTAGCGAAAGTTCTCAGAGATATACCCACTACAGGGTATAGACGCAACAAAAATATCAAAGATAGGCTGGTTCACAGTCACTTTAGCAAACAACAAAACAAAACATGGTTAGGCACAAAACCAATTGGCTCATATCCATGTGCCAGATGCAAGGCCTGACCTTTCATGGCAGTAACTAAGCAATACAAGAGTTCCAACAATTCTGAGACATTCAAGATAAAAGACTTCATCAACTGCCTCACCTGTGGAACTATTTACCTTATGACCTGCGATTGCGGTATTATGTATGTAGGGAAAACACACAGACCCCTCAAAACAAGGATATTAGAGCACATTGGTAATGTCCGCAACTCCACAGATACCCCGGTTGCGAGGCATATTGTAGAAGAGCATAAAGGAAACACAAAAGTGATGCACTTTTGCGGGATCGAACACATTGCTAAGGACTCACGAGGTGGTAACTGGGACCAACGTCTGTTACAACAAGGAAGCCGTTGGATTTTTCAGTTACAAACCATGGCACCTAATGGTTTGAATGAAGGGTTCATTTTTTCGCCTTTCATATAGATGTCTTTTAAGCCATACATCTGATATCCCATATGTATCTGCAACTTTGATTCATGCATTCCTACACAGTACTCTACACACATACAATTACTATCTATTTTAATACAATTAGACCTGCATTGACCACTATGGGCAGGCCTTAACATGATAGTAACAATCCTACACTGTCAACACACTGTCAATTCCTCCCTCCCCCCCTCCCCTTCCCCCCCCCATTTTATAATCCTATGACACCTCACAAGGCACTTATGTTCACTAATTAAAATTTTGTTATTTGTTAATCACAATTATCAATCACTCCTACACAGTATATTACACATAATACACTTTAGTATAATTTTCACTTTAATCACACCTGCATTGACCGGTTAGGGGCAGGTATTTTTAGTTTAGTCACACTCCTACACAACCCCCCTAACCCCCCCCTTTATAGTTCTATGACACCTCACTAAGGAACTTATGTTCACTAATTAAAATTATGTTATTTGTTAATCACATTATCAATCACTCCTACACAGTATATTACACATAATACACTTTAGTATAAATTTCACTTTAATCACACCTGCATTGACCGGTTAGGGGCAGGTATTTTTAGTTTAGTCACACTCCTACACAACCTATATATTTATATATTTTTATTTATTTAATTTATTATTTTGAATTTCACAACACAATTATCACATATACAATATTGCTATCTTTTTTGTATATAGAGAACATATACCTAAGTGAGGACCATTATTAAACCATCACAAGCTAAATAAACATTTTGATATTTCAATTAAAATTATATACCACATAATTTTCAATTTCATCTATATACACAAGATTTTTCTCACTTCTAGGATGAAATAAGACAAATACACCAGCAATAAACACACACATCACACAATTTTATTCAATTTATTATAGTAAGCAATAAATTGCAGATTACATTATTAATCCAACGGCATCTATGACTGTATTCCATCTATGCACTTAGATCCACACAATAAGGCATTTTATGAACGAATGAGTCAGACACACACTCTAAGTTCATTTTACCCTCCTACGGGTTAACGAATCTGATTGGCTCCCCCCTTACCTATCACAGCAAGGGACAGGAGAATTTTAACAGAGTCTGAAAGTATATAAACCGACACAGGGGACCTCTATCCCTCCTCCCCCTGAAGAAGCGTGGCAGACACGTGAAACGTGCGTCGGGACGTAAGGCGTCACAGTCAGTGAAGTCACTCGAGTGGCGACTTTCGAATACCAGCAACAGGAACAGGCTTGTAATGATACAAACAGCGCAATTGGCAGCTACTATTCACTCTGATGAGGCTACTATGGCACTTTTTGAGCATAAGTATATGGATATATATTGACACAAACTATGGTTATACTGCGCTATCTGGAAGCTTATTTAGGCAACTAGAGGAAGAATTTTCGCGCATACTGCTGTCACACTATTATCTTAGTGATCATTGAGACTCCATTGTGCAGGTATTTACCTTTCTAAATAACATGTAACTGTTGCGCATAGCACCAGAGCACTTGGAGAACCCAGCAGGCAACAGCAGACAAACGGAGCTATCTGTATACTGTGAGATAAGCAGTGGCATATACTTTTCTGTTGTATAACAATTGTCTCAAGGTTTGTTGTCCACATGCTCCTAGATCGAGTGTTATAGCATTGATACAGAGACACTTACCTCTCTTTATGTGATGACGCTGTGAATCACATACATCATATACCTGCCTTACCTTTGGAAATTGTGAGATATTACTATCAGATGCGGTTTTAGTTAGTCTTGGATAAATGTATACATGGTATTATACCGATTCATTTATGATTCAATACATACCCACCACTCAATTAATAGGGATTTTTAATAATGTATATGTGTTTTTAATATCTATGTAGATTTAATAAAAAAATTTTTTTTTTATTTCCTCTGTGATTCTGGGAACTACTCAGACAGCCAGTATTAAACTGCAGGACCATTTATGTCCAATGAATATGACACTACTTAGATGACATGAGTTTGCTAATGATAAGGGAATCTTTTCTGATCAATCTATTTTGATCACCACTGATAACACTGTATACAATACCCTTAAAGCACCAGTCAATGATACTTTTTCACTCAAGCTACTTAAGGTGTTAGCGGTCTTCTTCACGTATTTAAAATAAAACACTTATCCTCTGAGAAATGTATACGATTTACTCAAGAGGTGGAACTTCCCCAATGGGACTGAATCTCAGGTGCATCACACAAGATGGAACTGATGAAACTCTTAGATGGAACTCTTAGAACACAAAAATCAGACCTGTGTCAGGGCTTTTCAAACCTCTGGTGTCCAGGTCCCAGAAAACCTGCAGCCCAATCAAAAAACCTTAGCAACCGCATAACGACCAATCTAAAACACTCATACAGGGTTTCCCACCCCTGAGCCTTTTCCCCGGGCAGGTGAAATAGCCCCCTCTTCCCCTTCGCCCCCCTACGGTGTGAGGCTCCACAGCGGCTGGCTGTTTAGCAAAGGGTGTTAGGTTGCCTTGTTTCATGCCAGGATATGGGTGCTCTATAATAATGGCAGGGCCCATATGGCCTCACACCTGGGCATCTCTGAGCCCTTTCAAGTATGGCCCCTGGTAACCATCTTTGCCTTCCAGAGTCTATAACTTAGAAAGCCCTCAGCTCATATACAGGTCAGCAATATCTATACATATTAAACTATTCCCGTTTAATAAAAGATGTGGTGTCCTGTCTGCTGCGTGCAACAAGTTATGAGTTCCTATTCTGGTGTCATGCATGGAGTGAGGGTATATCCTCTACAAATCACTAGCCTCATTCCTGGCACACATTAGAAAAATACTTTTAAACACTGCAAATCTGCTCAGCTTCATAACCTTAGCGTGAGCACCTTCCTGAACCCCTACTCTAGGCTCAGGATACCTGGGCATGTACAGTATGTGGGTACCTCTGCTATATTGGGGAGCCCCATGCTATACTAAGGACTCTGTGTGTACCTACAGATATCTTTTAACCCCTTCATACCCATTTACCTTGTCTGGAAGATGCTGCAGCAGGGACTCTGGCAGTGAGTCGTAAGAGCGTTTTCAGGGTACAAGGTTGGCAGAGTAATGCGCTTAGCTGTATCAGAGGATATCACTCAATCTCCGTATACAACTTTTGGGGTATCCCATAACCCGGAACCCCGCTACATAGACGCTTTCTGCAAAGACTTTCTCCACCAAACCCACCCTGAAACTTACAGCCTAGAAATCTCCCGATCCCAGCATCCCCGGAAAGGAAATAAAATCACATCATTCTTTAATGTCGCAAAATCAGTATACAGTTGCAGTAATACATTTTTGACATCTGGGTCCCAGAGCTGACACTCTAAGACCCCAACACACGGGTCAGGGTTAACCAAGTGGGCCTGAACTTTATTATAAGCCCAGTTAACCCCTTCCCCGCCACATATATATATGGAAGAAGCAAAGGTTAGGCAGACTGAGTGAGGCCAGGGCTGGCAGCAGCAAACAGGAAATGGTTAAACAGGCTAGGTTCAGAGCAGGTGCAAGGCAACGACATAACGTAGTCAGGGCAGGAAGAGGTCACGAGTAGTCAGGCAGGCATAAGATCGGGCAGCAAGCAAGTCAGACAGATTATTGTTGTTGCTATTATTATTATCATTATTTATAACACACCAACATATTCCATAGCGCAGTAAAATACAGTTGGAGGACAAAAGCAATAAAATATCAGCATAGATTGTTACAGTAGGGAGGGGCCCTGGCCCAAGGAGCGTACATTCTGTAAGGCAGGGTAAGTGGAAACTTCAGATAGAGGGGGACAAGAAGGTTGCTGTGTTTTGGATAGCTGCTTGTTAATTGAAGGAGTTGGCGTTTGGGAAGAACCAAGTGCGATTCTGCAGAAGTAGAGCTGTGAGAACATGGAACATTGTGAAGATCCAAATGCTTCCGTATACATCTGAAGTTGTTTTTTTTTTTTTACAGAAGATCAATAACAGAGCAGCTATAACATCAGCGAACGGCAGCAAATGGCTAGCACCCTTTGGCTCCCTTTCGGCTGCCACCAAAGGCCTTTGCTGAGACTTGGGTGTTGTTTCTAAGAGCATCTGAGGTAAAGTGAACTAAACTGCACAGCAAACAGACTCCCACAGCCGAGCTGCAGAGGGGGCGGTGCTGACAATATCCAGATCTTGGAAGCTGTGCCTGTCTTTTCCTAATGATGTTAACCCTGTCCATGCTTGTTTAGTGAATGTACAAGAAAAAAAGGGGTACCCCCCTTCTGTGATGCTCTTTGATAAAGCGTGGGGTTCCACGTGAAACGCGTCAGAGGTATTTTTTGCTGTTTTTAATGTGCCTTTAATAAAAAAATTTGCACCTAGTTCCTTGCAGTTTTTTGGTCACAAGTGATCTTCAACAGCAGCAGATGCACCGCCATTTCTTCCACTTTGCATGCTTGTTTAGTGGGCAGGAGTAGTGAAGATGAGACATATTGGGGAGACTCTCTTAGGGGCCACCTTTGCGGCGACTTGGGTGGTGTTTCTAAGGGTGTCTGAGGTAAAGGATAGATGCACTGGTAGCAAAGCTGGATGCAATGACAGAATCACATCGATCTGGCAACCAGGTATTCGAAGTGGTCATTTTATAAAGAATGCTAGGGGGACTGTCCAGGAGGCTGATTTGCAACAGCTGTTCAGCTCATTGCTAGAGCTGCAGTTCTGAAAAGCAGAGTACAGTATGGGGGTTCCTATTCCATTGGGCCTGACAAATAGTTACTATATTGCAAGGTGAAAAAGGCAATTTTACTAATATACACTATAATGCTGAAAGAAATGCTATTGTTTAATCAATTAGTTTGATTTGTGGACCAGCATAATTAGAAATAATCCCTCAACAAAGTCTAGAAACACACATACATGTATATGTATGAATGTATGTATATCTTTATTTATATAGCGCCATTAATGTACGTAGCGCTTCACAGCAGTAATACAAGTGACATAATATTATAAATAACAAATAACAGCAGGGAAGAAAGATTTAGGAAAGAGACAGATTTGGGAAAGAGTAAAGTGATTCTGGCAGCAGCGTTTAGGATAGATTGTAGGGGAGACAGTGAGAGGCAAGAAGGCCGGACAGCAGGAGGTTATAGTAGTCGAGATGGGAGAGAATGAGGGCCTGTGTCAGAGTTCTAGCAGCCGAGCAACAGAGGAAAGGGCATATCTATGTAATATTGAGGGAGAAACAACAGGTTTTAGCTACCTTTTGAATGTGAGAGGAGAATGTGAGAGACAAGTCGAGTGTGGCCTCTAGGCAGTGTGCTTGATAGTGTGTAGGATAGTGCTTCCAACAAATATGAGGAGTATATAATTGACCTTCCAAATATAAAGCAATATAGAACTCAATCAGGGTGCTAAAAAATGGGAACTCACATTTACGTAAATAAGAGTTTCTGTGCAATTGTGCAAAGATAAATATTGCAGTTTAATGATTAACCCTCCTTGACATTGATGTTTAACATATTTTACACAGAAGGTACAAAAGAACTGCCCAAGGTACTAGTGAAGTGTAAACCACCCAAAATGTAGGCAGTGCTTCCAGTTCAACAAATTGCTTTCAAGAAGGAAGAAACAAAGCAACAAACAAAAAACTTTACCTTAAATAAAGCACTCAAAATAATTTCTCATATCATTATTAAAATAAAGTGACGATAAAATGCTTCTTTAATGTAGATTAATTTATAAGGCAGAATATAATAAAAGGATATATTAACAAAAAATAGTGCTTGTGCCTAAATCACACATACTGTGATAATGTTAACATATATACAGTACATAAAGCCAACGACATATAAAAATAAAACACTCCTAAAACTCTCCGTTCTAGGCAGCTATGAAATCCTCAGAGACCTAGAGTCTACTTAGTGGAGACGGGCGAATCTCCCCAAATCTGCTTCGCAGTGTAAAATCCGCAAACGGATTTGGTTGGTTTTAATCCATTCATCAAAAACCGCCATTGAATACAATCCGTTCACGGATTCAGCAACTTGGTGGCAGATTCTAAGAAATCCATTAACGGATTGCTGAATCCGCGGGGTGTATTGGAAATAATAATAAAAAATCCGCAAATCGCCCTTTTTGAGATTGATCCGCTGAAATCCGCGGACCAAAGAAACCGACCCATCCGCTGCAGATCCAAATCCGCCCCCCAAATTTGCCCAATCCCTACTACTTACAAATATCTTAGGTGTGTGGAAGTCCACTCCCCTTTGTAATAGAGAATCCACAGAAAAAAAAAAAATGGTATAAATGTATCCAGTAACAGGGGGAGAGCAGAAATAAGTTGCATTAGCGGATGCGATACTCATGCACTGCAGAAAGGTAGGCGGGAGCCAAATAGCACCTTTAAACCTAGCCAGTTCTGAGTCTGACATTCCTGGTTCCAAAGATGGGCCTGCTCTGTCTACCATAGCCTGTGCTGCTAAATGAATCTAAATGAAAGGAGGATTCTCTCTGCACTTTATGTTAATAATGATGTAATGAGGGGTTATTTTGAGTGTTCTATTCAGGGTCCAGCATTTCTCTGCAGTGTGTTGCTGCCTGAACATGTGCAAAATGGTGAAGTGTCCATTTTTCATAGTTATTCTTTATTCAAATACTGGCAGCACTTGCCAATATTATTTACATTCCATAGTTGCTATCATCTATGTCTATGCAAACTACTTCTTGAATGGAAGGAATGCAGGAAAGTTAAAACCACTTTTTTTTGTGCAAATTTGAATAATTAGGTCATGTTTTAGGGCAGCGATGGCCAACCTTTTTTTTCAGTCTTTCCAATAAATACATTTTTGGACAGGCCACTGATGCCTCCCATCTTATCTCTCGCTCAATTCCCCGTTACTTCTCTCATTGGCTTCCCCCTCTTCCCCCACTGAATTTCCTTCCTCTTCTCACTCAATCCCCCCCCCTCTCTCCTTCAATCCCGCCCTTCTAAGAATTTTACCTTGGGGGGGGGTGAGGCCACCGGTCCAGCGGCATAGGGGAGCTCTGGCACCCCGAAAGATGTGGAAATTGGGCCCCAACTTCCAGTGCCACCCGGGTACACCAGCAGGATGGGGATGGATGCGAGCCATTCAAAATGCTCATGGGCCATGGGTTGGCCACCCCTGTTTTAAAATAAATGTTAAAATGCAATATGATTAGCCATTTAGTACAGATGTGGGCAAATTTCTTGGGGGTGCGCGCACGCGCTTGTGCCAGAGCGGGGGTCTGAGATAAGGTAAGGAGGGAACACGTCGCAAAGGACGTGTTCCACGATTCCTTACAATATGGTTCGTAACTCTTAAAATTTAAATAACTAGATATAGTTCTTAAAAGTGTGTGTGTATGTATATATATATATATATGAAAGAGAGTGCAGAATAAATGAGTACTCATTTATTCTGCACTATCGCAACTGGGCTAAACACGACTTTTTCCGTTTTATATATATATTATTCAAGAGAAAACTCTAGCACACAGAAATTCACGTGTAAACATGACATATAATAATCCATTAATAATCTTCCCATATACCGACAGACTGTATATAGGGTTTTCCTTCCGCTTGAGGTCTGCACTTGAGATCTGCTCCAATACAAGAAGAAAAAAACAAGGAGCTTGCAAGGAGCCAGTATTACAATAAACCAGGAGCATTGGAACTGAGGAGTCCGCAGCATGAATTCTGGGGGAAGATTCAAGCGGCGCCTGTGTTGACACGCACCCGGATTTGGAAATACATCATCGGCAGTTCCTTGAGGTTCTGGTCCCAGCCCGCATCCATGGATACAACAACGCTACATGGCCCTTGTTGCATTTCTCATGTCTATGTCCTAGCGATCCTTCTAAGTTGCATTTTTATTCTGTTCACCATTAAAACCTTTTTATATATTTACGCTATGTAGCCCGCGCTTTCTATTCTTGTTTTATAGATGGCTGAAGGAGGTGGTTGTTCCTGAGAAGAGCAGCTTGGACTCTCCAGCGTTTTTTTTTTTTTAAATCTACTTATTTTTTTAATTATTATTTTCCTTCTTGTTTTGTCCCTCACCCATCCCTTTCCTCCTATTGTTTGTTGTTTATTTTGTGTTTATCCCTTGTCTTTCTGTCCATGCTCATTTGTGTCCTTTGTTTTATTTAGTCCTTGTATGGTTTATTCATTGCACTTTTATTATAATTTTATTTGCCTGGTCCTATATTTTGATTCATTTATCATTTATATATTTCTTTTAGCCTTACTAGTGGTATGCGTGTGGTTGTTTTTTCTTCTTGTATTGGAGCAGGTGTTCTTGTGGGGGTTTAAATGAAATTGTGATTGTTGTATTAATAGTCTTTGGCTTGTATACCTTCTATCTGAATGATTCAGTAGGGGTCATGGTTGTGAGGTGTCTATTTCTGTCTTTAGTGTCAGAGCATATCAGTGATATCTTATAGGCTGGCCGTGTATGATGGCTTGTTTTGAATGAGTGGGGTGCAAGCTGGAGTTATGTAGGGAACTAAATCTGTCTGTGGGTTTCTTGTATACGGCTATTTGTAGTTTGCCATTTCTCAATGTTATTGTTGTATCCAAAAAGTTCACTAGGTTTGCGGAATAATCTATTGTGAGTTTAATTGATGGGTGGACTGGATTAAAGGACGCGTAAAATTGTTTTTAGATTTTGTTCACCATATTAGGATTAGGCATGTGGTTAGGAATCTCTGTTCAAGATTGGCCATAAAAAGATTGGCATATTGCGGTGCCCATCAGTAGATAAATGTCCTTGTTGAAGCTGGAATAGTAGGGTGTGAGGATGTATTATATCAGTTTGGTAATTACTTAAGCGCTGTATTTCTGATCCAGGGGAGAGGTTGCAAAGAATTGAAAGCATGTCTCAGTGCCATCCTTGTAGGGGCTGTTACTGTACAGGGATTCTACATCCATGATAACTAGTAGTGTGTTGGATGGAAGTATATTGTATCTTGCATTAAGTTTTTGGTGTTTACTAGTAGTTTTAGGATATTCTCCACTAGGCCTGATAGCTGGTCAGTGAATGTATTCATACCATATATAATTGGTCTGCCAGGGTTTCTTGGTTTATGGATTTTGGGAAGCATGTAGAAGATACCAACTCCTGGGTGGTTATGTATTAGATGCTCCAATTATGGTTGCAGGTTATTAGGGAATAATTTGATGAGATTCCTGAATTGCTTTGTATATTCCTTGGTTGGATTGTGGGTCAGTTTCTTGTAGTAGAGGTTGTCTGTTACCGTCTTCTATTTATTTGTGACCATAACCACCATTGCACCTCCATTATCTGCTGGTGTGATGGTGATGTTGTGGTTGGTTTGCAGTTCCTTGATTGCAGATCTCTCATTGGAGGAAAGGTTGTAAATTATTTTTTTGGTGTGCTGATGCTAGTGAAGAAACTTGCAACCTGAAGCTCTCTATGCAGCTGTCTAGTTTGCCATTGCTTCCTGTTGGGGGTGTGAGATAGGTGTTCTTCTTGTTGTAGTACTCCATTCTGGGGAAAATATTGCGGAAATATTCTTTCAGTCGTAATCTGAAGAATTCCTCTAGGTCGGAGTATACAGTAATTGGATTTGATCCAGTTTGGTGGTGTGACGGAACGTTAGTCCCTAAGAGAGAACGGAAATCTCTGGCTTTCACAGTTCATAATCAGAAATGTTTATAACTCCCAGGCAGGCTGTGCCTTCTGGGTTGACAGTGAGTGTCTGTTTTGAAAAGTAATTTGAGGTTTCTAATTCTAAGTTACTGTCATGCTGGTGGTTAGTTGCTTTTACAGTGGCAGAGTTGATGGGCATTTTGTTAGTAGATGGGGTTAATTGTACAATTAACTGAGAGGCAGGTCGAAACATTACAAAAAATGATGGGAATGTGTAAGAAACCCCATATCAGCATTAAGTCATCTTGTTTTAGGGTCAAAGAGCCTCATCATTTTGAGTTCAAATGTTTTCCGTTCTGAGTGCTTTTAAACATTCCTTTGAAGATTTTATCATGCTAGACAGAAGACTGTCTGTTACATAGGTGAGTAGTGTATTTTTCTACTTTCTTAGTGATTAAAGTTATTGTACATCAACCCAATGTGTCAGTGGAGTTCCAAGAGATAACCCTCATCACCCTCCAAAATCTCCCTCGCTTTTCACCTTTGCATACAGTACCATTCTGCGCAAACATATATTAACTTTATACCTTAAGAGTGTCCTGTTGATGTACCTGGTATGGCCCGGGTGGCACAGACTTAAAGTAATAAAGGGTGTGTGTTTAACATGGTCTTCATCTTTCTCTTTGTTCTTCATCAATAGCCAAACAGGAAAAAGCGCAGATAATAATTATATTGTAAGATGAATCTTTCATAAGATCTGGGGAAAATTACAACACATTAATTTTTTCACAGACACAAATACACCAAATAGCTTTATTAAGCGTGATGGACTCTTGCTAATGTATGATCTCTGACACCTGGTAAAAGTAGAAAATCCCAAATTACTCACAAAATTCTCCTTCTCACTTTTAAGGAATGTTAAGGAATTTTGAGGCAATACACCTCTGCCCCTCCTTACATGTCAGCCCTATTTTCTCACTATACACCTGCCTGACTCTTGTGTTCTGCTCAAGGATGTCTTCTCTCTACCCTTTTTGTATCTTCCCCCCTAAAGCCTTTCTCACTGACTGCCCCACACCCCTGGAATACCCTTCCCCTCAATATCCGACTAGCACCCTCTCTAAATATACCTGATGGGGAAAGGGGGAGGGGGAAGGGAAAACAATAACTCTGGTCAGCTAGTCTCGTAGGGGTTAAGTAATTAAATAGGTACGGTGCTCAGGCTCAGAAATATGACCTAATAAACTACCAGAGAAAAAAGAACTCAGCTAAGAGAGCACTCGGTTACCAGAAATGAATATGTGAATTATATTACAAATATATTTGATTAATATCCAAATTAAAATAAAGTGTATTATAAAGACAAACTAATGCGAACATATGACCGCCTAATTATGGGTGTGTCTAGACCATATAGACTAGGAATATCCCGTATTTACCACACTGTATAGAAAACAACTGACAAGATTGTCAGTATAAGTAAATTGGCATTAGGGCAATGGTTATCAGACTCCCAGGTGATTGTTTGAATACTTTAAAAAAATGCTGGCACAAGCAGTGCCTGCTACTATATACACGGTGACTCAGCTTCATACAAATAAGAACTTGTCAAGAACTTGAGCTGCAGACACTTTGAGCACTAATATATACAAACAAAATAGCTAGCAAGTAAACCAATTTTAACTTTAATTAACTATAAAATATTGTGTAGACATTTGGTCTTTAATAAAGTGTATCATTTTAACAGACTCAGTGTGAGCATCATTGGACCTATATATTTTATGGTCTGTTGTGCACCAATAATAAGGATTCTTACTAGTGGCAAGTACTCTCTAGTTACAAACCGCTATTCTCTGACATTCCGTCTATCTCCCTGGTAGCACGCAACCTCCATACGACCCTTCAAGTAGAACAGTGGTTAGTACGAGGTACCCTAATCTATTTCATATATAAATAAATGTAAATACAACTGTATGCTCATCTGCATGTCTTAGGCAGGTCTGCAACCCCGCCTTTCCCCATTATCACCCAGCACACAGCACTTCCACTGCAGCAAGGGATTCTGGGAAATGACATGCAAATGAGCACACAGTACCACTTTTTGCTTCAAAAACCATTTGTAACATGGTTCCCTATAGGCTATATATAAATAAAGATATACATACAAAGACCAGTGTGTGTGTGATATGACTTCACGTATTGAAACAGTACAGTTTTTTTCAGCGTGCTGAAAAATAAACAGCAGATCCAGTGTTGAAATTGTGATGGTACTAGCGAGTTCTGAGTATCACTTCTTTGTAATTTACAAACCTAGAGAATTTTTTTATTTCTTTCTATTAACAGACTTAGCTACACCTCCATGTTATATGTTCACTTATTTATAAAATGTATTGCCTTTCTGTTTTTAAATTGCAAATGTTGTGTCAACCTTTCTAAAAATGAGCTTCAAAGAGATTTGCCACAATGTTTAACAGGCGTAGAATATCTTGAAACAAGGAACAGTGTCACAGATTTCTAGGGCACTTTGACTAGCGAACAGGTTAAAAGTCAGGACTGTCATGGTATTTATTATTGTTTACAAGCAACAGGCTTCCACTTGCCTGTTTGTCAGTGATGTGTCTGCGTCACAGAGGTATTCCAGGAACTACTTTGAAAAACAAGGTTAATTTCCCTTGACAAATCATATTTTTTCAACAGATATATTTAGAATACATTCAAGCTTCACACACATGGAGAGGAAAGTATGATGTACATTATGGTAATGTGTAAATATTTATACATAAATATAAACACAAATGAAAATGTTTATGGTATATTTACATGTAACTCCCCCTTTGGGATTACTATGGTCAAGGGGTTAAGGTCTTTAGAGGATTAACTGAGTAGGTTACTGCAGTGTAAAGCCCCTCTCCTATCACATGGGAGTGACTAAGCAGAAAACTAGCCACACCCACCTTCTACAAAGTACTTAGCCCGTCACCTAGTACACTACAGGATGTGAAGTATCGTTCTAAAAGTAATTAACTACATTCTTTGAGTACTGAGGAAAAGGCGATTAAATGTTCTTTTTTTACAGGAAAAAAAAATATCTGTATTTAACAAGGAAGGTACTTTGATATGACGTTCTGATGATGAGTTTTTCAATAGAAATTCCAAATCAGGAAGTGCATTTAGTGACTTTTTTATTAACCAAAAATGCACTTAATGAGTTTTACCTCTGCAATGACGATATAATGATGAGAGAAGAATCTGTGAAAATATGCACAAAAAATGGAATAAAACAATATATGTATGCATGTGTAACCCCCCTTCCTAAAGGGTTACTAGCAGGTTAGTGTATGTTGGGCCCCATCCTGTGTTACCATAGTGATTCTGACATCACAGGAGAGTATTTAGGATAGGGAGAAGGTTCCTGGAGGATATGGTGAGAGGAGATGGGGATATACCCATAAAATAGTGGAACAGACCAGGCCCCCTTTATTTATTATGTTGTAGAGGGGGACACCACCCTTTCAATTAGGATCCCAGAAGAAGGCTAATGGCGTCCAGCAGGTTCCATATATGGGAAAATGGCACTCCACAGAGGGCATCAGGAAAGAGGGCTCCCCAGTGTCGGGGTATCGGTGGATCGACTCTACCTTGGGTCCGCAGTAATACTTTTCTCAGTCTGTATGGAAGTGGCAGATCCCAAACAGGTCAAAAGGTACGCTGTCAATTACAAAGGAGCATCCAGGATCCCTGTAATGGGCCTAGTATAACCTGGGTCAGGGGTTGCAGACCTCGACACCGCTGTGTTTCAGCTGTAACTAACTCACTGTGATTGCCCACAAGGGTATATAATGCTCCAGCAGGCAGCAGCCTATCATCCTTTGAAAAAGTCACTCACGTGACGAAACGCGTCAGGACGTCGTGACGTAGTGACGCACTGATGTCATCATGCAAGTTGAGGCTGTGTCGAGGTCTGCAAGTTTCTTACTACATGCGAGGAAAAGTAGAGGATACTTCCGGGCAAAACAGAGCTTTATTTACGGAATTGGGTGTTCTAAGGTCTGAATGCTGGGACTATGATTTCACGTCAGGCACATGGAATGAAGTAGCTGACATCTGGATATCTTCCTACTACACCGGATGGTGTATCAGCTACCTGCCTAACGTCACCAACCCTCCTGCTCACACACTGACTACTATCTTCCATCCAGCCACGGATAAGTATCCTCATTTACTGCTTGTGTATATCTACAGCAATTACCTGGCTTTCTATCCTCCTGCAGTCTCAGCTGGTTTACAGATTGTCTCTCTTGAATGCTTTTTCACCATTTGAAGTGAGTGCAATTCCTGGCGGCCACTTTTTCCTTTTTAATAAATTGTCAATTTTACAAACAATATTATGCCATGGAGCTGGTGCTTCTTTTTGTCTTTGTTTTATAGACTCTCCTGATCTGGCTAGATCAACCAAGGAGCAGCCTACTCCACATTGTGACTGACCATTAATCTCTATATCTGGACTTTTTTCTCATCTGTTTCCATCATTTGGACTGGTTTGTTCTCTGATATTCACGTTGTATGGTTTTATTATTCAATTCTCTTATTGATTTAATTATTTATTTAGTATTATTATACAAGCACTATTTGATTATTTAATAATTTAGTCCTATTCACTATCACATTACAACTAACTTATCACACTTACAGCGCTACTCTTTGTTCCTTGTTTTTGTTATATACTGTATATATATATATATATATATACAGTGGTCGACAAATCACCAAAAAATCTACTCGCCACCTAGTACCACACGTGTGCTGCTTGGGCCAATAGGAGCTCGCCACGATGTTAAATCCACTCGCCCGGGGCGTGCAAATGTATAGGTTTGTCGAACACTGTATATATATATATATATATATATATATATATATATATATATATATATATATATATAACAAGAACGAAAAAAACAAAAAGTGCATTCTCCCTAGTGCATTACAGTGCATTATTAAAAAAGGGGAGACAAATGTCCACTCGCATGTAGAACATTAAAATCAAGCATTGAGATAGAAAACAGCAGCCAGCTGGAGACTCCGAATTCCATTGGTAGATGATCTTGATCATACAGATCTGCAGCGATCATAGAAACACCAACAGACATTTATTCGACTAAGCCGACATCCAGGTAGGTGAAGAGTCCAAACGTGTGTGTCTGTAGGTGAATCACCAAAAAGCCAGCAAATGTTGGAATCTGCGTTCGAAGGGGTTCCCGACACACAGGAGAAAATCAACTGCTTGCTGTCGGAATCTTGTGCATGGCCCGGCGTCGCGTGTCAGGGCTGCGTGAGGACGCAGACAGCCTACACATTTTGTCACCAATTAGATGACTTCATCATTCCACTGATGCCAAAATCCCTCCTTTCCTCTCTCAATCTACTGATAAAATTCTAATACATGCCCTTTTCCTCTCCCGTCTGTATTATTGTAATATACTGCTATCAGGCCTTCCTGCCTCACAACTTTCTATCCATAACTCTGCTGCTAGAATAATTACACTTTCTCCCAAAACAGTTTCTGCTAATTTCCTCCTTAAATCCCACTCCTGGTTTACCATCACATTTCGGATCACTAACAAAGTTCTCCTCTTAACCTTTAAGGCTCTCCACTCGTCTGCTCCTCCCTACATATCAGTTTTGATCTTTTGTTATGCCCTTGTTTGTCTCCTGAGCTCTATCCATAAATGTCTCCTTTCCACCGCTTTCACCTCTACTCAGAGCCGGTGCCAGGGGTGAGCAAAAGAGGCGATGGCCTCAGGCGGCATTTTCCCACGGTGGATTTTTCTCTGGTATAATACCAGGAACGAAAGGAGGCATAGAAAGGCCTCTGTAAGCTCCGGTATCTCCTCCTGCTATCACATTGCATCGTGTTGCTCTGGCAACGTGAGGCCACATAGCAGGAGGAAATGGCAGCTGGACAAGGTAAGAGGCTTCGCACTCTTCTCCCTGAACTGAACTCCGCAAAAATCCCAGGCCCTTTACATGGCCCTGTACATGGTATGGAGTGATTTAGTCGGTGTCCTCATGGGGTCTGGACCCCTCTCTGACTCTCTGCCTCCTTTCATGTGACGTAACTGAAGGTCCCGTCTGTGCTTCGCAAGGCTAGAAACCGGTACATTGTTTTCACCATTGGGGGCTGCAGCTCACTGCGCTCGCCTCAAGCACCAAAGTTTGGCATGCTGTCTCTCGCCTTAAACCTTTTTCCCTCATTGCCTCTTACTTGTGGAACTTTCTCACACTCCCTACAGTATATGCCAAGCACCTTCTCTCCCCACCTTTAAGTAAAATCTAAAAACTCGCCTCTTAAATGAAGCATTTCATGAGTCTGGACTCATGGCTATGGTCTGTAAGGGTTCAGGTCCAGGGTTTGGCTGGAACTCACACTTACATGGCTGTAGAGGTTCCTGGCAAACCTCTTCCTGTACTAAGTGATTGGCGACAGCTGTTCCTGGCCTTACATTGTAGTCTGCCTTTTGGCTGTCTTCTCTGCAGCCCTGCACCTATTGGCTCCCAAAAACAGAGAAAAGACAGCACCCAAAGGACGGATAATGTGATTGCTCAAAAAAGGGGCACTCAAAGAGTTATATGCTTCACTGATAGTAATTTATTGTGCGGTCAAAAAAATCATAAAGGTGAACAAACAAACAAAAAATCAATTAAAATACACATAATGCTTCTGGGTGGGATCGGTGTTAATATTATACTGGTATACATATGCAAGTCTGAGGGAAACCTGTATAATCTATATCCATGAATGCCAAATTAAATAAACATATTACAAATAATGGTCTAAATCGTGGATTAATAGTCACAGCATTCCCAAGGCACTAAATGAGGGGTTAAGTGAAACACCTCCAAAGTGCAGGAATGGCTGTCTAGCTGGAAAAAAAAGTACTAAGCATACCATGGCATACAGAAGCATAAGTAAATCATCATTTAAAGATAGGCAGAGTTACCACATGGCAGAAATATACAACAAGCTACAGTAGTAATGATATGCCTAAAGCATCTGGAGCAGTGATGCATATAGTGTAAATGACCTGCCCCAAGGTTAACTTAGACATTAATGATGTATCACAGAGGAATATAACTGCCACAATGACGGTAAGTACATGAGGTATCAAGAGCATTGAGATGCTAGCTCTATGTCCAGTGAAAAGATGAATAGTATCCAAAAAATGCAAATAGCAAAAAGTGAATGAAAGTCACTAGCATAGTTACTATCTGTAGATAGCTGCCATATCATGTAAAGTTGAGGAACAAAAACCACCTCACAATGCAAGCTGGCTTTCAAGGACTTCAGGGATACTGCAGACAGATGGTCTTTATATGCACAGACCTCTAATACTTGCGTAGGATGGCGTGCTGCTAGCTGGATAAGAAGTCATCCCAGATGGTATTCATAGTACCAGCAGGTAACATCTATGCCGCTTATCCGCTATCCGCTTGTCCGCATGTAATCTCAGCAAGCACCTCCGCAAAGAAGTTTATCAGCGAGAGAGGCATAACAGGTCCCACACATCATGCCACCGATCGACACCACAGGAAGCAGGAAACACCCAGCGCAGTGTTTCGCTAAGGGCTTTGTCAGGGGTGTGACCTATTGGCTCCCTATGCTATTTAGGGTCAGCCTCTTCCACCAGGAATGGGTTGAGCATAATCCTGATGTAACCTGTGCTAGTCACAAGCATGTCTGTTTTGCCTGGCCTATCCTGCTTCCAGAGGCCCATCCTCCTTCCTGAGGCCTTCCCTGTGCTGAAGTCCCTGCACTGAAGCCTTCTCGGTTCCTGAGGCCTGTGCTGATGCCCCTGTTGCTGAAGCATTTCCTTAAGCCTTCCCTGTGCTGAAGCTTTTCATGAGGCCTTTCCTGCACAGAATCTTCTGCGCTGAAGCTTTTCCTGTTTCCAGAGGCCTACTCTGCCTTCCCTGTTTGCTGAAGACTTCCCTGGTACCGACCCCGGCCTGTGACCCCAACCATCGTTCCTGTGCCACCTGCCTTGACCCCAGCCTGGATATCGATTACGCTGCCCTCTCCAACCCTGACCTGGCTATCCACGACTACGGAACCCAAAATCTGGACCTTGCTTCACGGCTCCAGGTCGGTGCTTCCATATCCCCACCTCAACCCTTCGGTCCGGTCCTGGTTTGTGGCCAGCACACCCGTTACACCACGGTCTCACAGTAGCTCCTACCAACTATTGTGGCCAAGCACTTCCATCTAATGCACTTATGAACTCACCTGCTGTCTCTGTAAGTCTCCCAAAATACTATTTACATTGTGTGCACTATATAAATACAGATATACATACATAGCTCTATAAGTTAGGAAACAATTATATAGAGTATAAATATATGATATGAGTACTCCTGAGCTGAGCCTCCCTATTTTCTAATCCGGTGACCCCCTTGGTGCCCAAGATAATTACAGTTTTAGTTCCAGTCTTCTTCCCCTGTTCCCGGGGACACAAAATGGCTGCGAAAGTGCAGGCCGATATGAAGCCGCAATGGATGATGTTCTGACTTCCTATTGCATAACTGCCGGCGCTATCTTTTAGAAAAAAAAGGAGGTGCACCAGCATCTGAAACTGTAAGTATCTCGGAAAACTGGAGAGTCCCTGTAGCTGAAAATAGCTGTTCAGCTATGAAGCCCCCCTAGTTCAAATGCTGTTAAAAAAACAACAACATTTTTTTGGTGATGTACTATTTTAAAATGGGTTTTAAAGCTGCAGTCCAAGCAATATCCTACATGTGTTGTTTTTTTATTTAAATAAATTAGTTTTGTACTATGAGAAAATGTGTAGCATTTTTTTAAAAATCACTCTGAAAGACTTTTAATGTATTACAATGTAACAATCATTTTTTGTTTCTATAGCAACTATTTAGAAAGTGACATCCCCTTTCTCTTCTGAAACATGCTCTGGCACATCCCTTTTAAGCCCTGCCCACTCTCTAGCAGTGCACCAGTTGTATCTACTGACTGCCTGGTCACATGATCTTCCCCACAGAACTTTGCATCTTTGGTACTCTTTTGCAGCACTGACAGCCATTTAGTGAACCCCCAAGCTGAATTTTCGCTGATTGATCACAGGAGAACGGATTGATCGGCAACTTAGCTAATTACTTATGATTGCACATATTAAAGGGAAAATAAAAAATATCTATGTTTTTTAAACGGCAGCTTGGACTGCTGCTTTAACCCAAGGTATCTCAAGTGATAAGGGAGGGATACAGGTTTAATCTTACTTACCACACAATAATAATCATTTTGTAAACTACTTACTAGTGTAATTTGTTCCTTAAACACATTTAATACTAGTTACATTGAACATTTCACTTCGACTTATCTGAAAGTCATGTACGTTTTTCTAATGGGACTCTTAAATGCTGGTTGCTTGTCAATGAACTGTGCCCTATGACCGGGACAAAGTGCATACCGCCAATGACGTCACCAGGGCGACGGCCCGGAACAAACTCAAACCGGCCATCGTGGAGAAAAAGACTGACTTCGTTAAACGTACTGTATCTGTGGGCGCCACACTTTCCCCAAACAGTGGGAATGTTGTTTTATCCTTGATACCTTGTGGGTTGAATATCACTTGTTTTGTTAAAATATTGTATTATGCTACGGGCATTTTTTCGTTCTTTTTTTCCCTCTTTGATCTATATGTGTGCTGAAAGAGGAGTGGAATACCTCGGACAGAGAGCTGTATACGCCTGCGAGACATCCAGGATTCTGGGACTTGCGCCAACATCCGTTAATAAATCTAATTTTACATCGGAACATTTGTTTTCTTATCTGACAGACTTTATGGATATTGTTATCTAATTGTTATGTTGCACATTTTTTTATCTTGGTTTACTTGTGTGCATTTTGTAGGTTTTTGTAGTTTATTTCTAGTCTACGCATGAGATTTACGATCTCACTTACACTCTAACACTATTAACAACATCTTAATTAGATTGATTTTCTAAATTGTATTTATATCATGTAGTTATGTATATTTTTATTTATATAGCGCCATTAATGTACATAGCGCTTCACAGCAGTAATACACGTGACAATCATATAAATAACAAATAACACAATGGGAAGAAGTGCTTTCAAACATAAAAATGACATTTAGGAAAAGGAGTCCCTACCCCGAAGATCATATAATCTAATTGGTAAGTAGGAGGAATGTATAGAGACAGTAGGAAGGTGTTCTAGTAAGTGCGTCTGCAAGGGGCCAAGGGTTTTGTATCAGGTGTATAGTATCAGCCACTGTGCTACTCATATGCTTCTTTAAGGAGGTGTGTTTTAAGATGGGTCTTAAAGGTGGATAGAGAGGGTGCTAGTCGGGTATTGAGGGGAAGGGCATTCCAGAGGTGTGTCGCAGTCAGTGAGAAAGGTTTAAGGCAGGAGAGGGCTTTAAATACAGAGAGAAGACATCCTTGAGCAGAGCGCAAGAGTCGGGATGGTGCATAGCGAGAAATTAGGGCTGAGATGTAAGGAGGAGCTGAAGAGTGTAAAGCTTTAAAAGTGAGAAGGAGACTTAAGTGTGTGATATGGGATTTGATCGGAAGCCAGGAGAGGGATTTCAGCAGGGGAGACACTGAGACAGATTTAAGAAAGAGTATAGTGATTCTGGCAGCAGCATTAAGGATAGATTGTAAGGGAGACAGGAGGAAGACTGGAGAGCAGGAGGTTACATAGTCAAGACAGGAGAGAGTGAGGACCTGTGTCAGAGTTTTAGCAGTCGTGCAACAAAAGGAAAGGGCGTATCTTTGTAATATTGCAGAGGAAAAAAACCCGACAGGTTTTAGCTACCTTTTGAATGTGAGAGAGGAGTCGAGTGTGACCCCTAGGCAGCGTGCTTGGGCTACTGGGTGAATGATCGTAGTTCCAACAGTAATGTGGAAGGAGGTAGTAGGGCCAGGTTTGGAAGGAAGTATGAGGAGCTCCGTTTTTGCCATGCTAAGTTTAAGTTGGTGGAGGGCCATCCAGGATGATATAGCAGAGAGACATTTGGAATTTTTGGCCAATACAGCAGGTGCAAGGTTAGGGGTTGAAAAGTAAATTTGTGTGTCATCAGCATAGAGGTGACATTTGAACCCAATAGATGTGATTACATACTCTCTCTAGGTGACCCAAAGAGAAGAGAGAAGAGGTCCAAGGACAGAGCCCTGGGGTACCCCCACAGAGAGATTGATAGAGGACAAGGAGGTGTTATCGAAAGAGACACTGAAAGTACGATGGGGGAGGTAAGAGAAGATCCAGGATAGAGCTTTGTTACGAATACCAAGAGAATGGAGAATGTGAAGGAGAAGAGGGTGGTCCACAGTATCAAATGCTGCAGAGAGGTCGAGTAATATGAGAAGAGTGTTATCATCATTTTCATTGGCAGCATTAAGGTCATTAGTTATTTTAGTGAGAGCTGTTTCTGTCGAGTGAGCAGTGCGGAAGCCAGATTGTAGAGGGTCTAGGAGGGAATAGGTGATGAGAAAATGGAGCAAGCCAGAGAATACAAGATTCTCAAGGAGTTTTGAGGCAAAAGGCAGGAGGGAGACAGAACAATAGTTAGAAAGGCAGGTAGGGTAATGCTTGCTGTTTTTGAGTAATGGTATAGCTGTTGCATGTTTTAAGGAGGAGGGAAATGTACCAGAGTAGAGTGAGGAGTTAAAAATGTGTGTGAGCATAGGGATTTTAGTAGGAGCAAGAGTTTTTATGAGATGGGAGGGAATGGGGTCAAGAGGGCAAGTGGTAGTAGAAGGAGAGGAGATCGGCAACGATACAATGGAAAAAGAGTCGAGGAAGGCAGGTGGAGAGTTAGGAAGAGGTGTAGGATGGGAGGGGGATGTCCTGACGTATGGATTCCACCTTTTCCTTGAAAAAGTCAGCAAAGTCCTGAGGGGGAGATGGAGGAAGAAAAACAGGCAGTAGAGGGTGGTCTGACTAGGGAGTCAAAGACAAAGGAGAGTCGCGTGGGTTAGACTTTTGCGTGTTGATTAGTGTAGAAAAGTAGGGTTGTTTAGCCTGCGAGAGGGCAGAGTTGAAACAGGATAGCATAAATTTGTAGTGAAGGAAGTCTGTGAGAGTGTGCGATTTCCTCCAGAGGCGTTAAGAGGAACGAGTGCAGGATCGCAGCCTGCGTGTGTGGGAATTTAGCCAGAGTCTGGGGTTAGAAGGGCGAGAATGGCAGAGAGAAAGCGGGCATATAGATCAAGAGAGGAGGATTGGGCAAAGTTGTAGTTCCTGACCAGGTTGTCAGGGTCTGCAGCAGAGCTGAGAGAGGAGAGGGAGGAGTGTAAAGTGGAATCAAAAGCTGGTTAGTTTAATAGAGTGCAGGTCTCTGCAAAAACAAGGGGCAGATGGAGATGGAGAAGGGGAGAAGTGAGACAGAGAGAGAAAATGAGATGAGATGATGATCAGAGAAAGGAAAGGGGGAAATGGAGAAATTAGAGAGAGAAAAGTTTTTAGTGAAAACCAGGTCTAGATTGTGGCCATCTTTGTGGGTTCTGGCTGCAGTTCACTGTTGAAGGCCAAAAGAAGATGTTTGAGAGAGAAAGCGGGAAGACCTAGGGAGAGAGGGGTCATCAATATGACAGTTGAAATCCCCAAGGAGAAGAACAGGGGAGTCAGAGGAGAGAAAGAAGGAGAGCCAGGATTCAAAGTGAGAGAGAAATACAGAAGGTTGATGAGTACATGTAGGTGGGCAATAAATGACCATCACATGGACAGGAAGAGGAGAAAAAATCTGGACAGTGTAAGCCACAAATGAGGGAAAAGAAAGAGATGGAGGCATAGGAAGGGTTCGGTAAGTAGCAGTTAGAGGAGAGGAAGAGCCCCACTCCTCCAATCCTGCCATTTAAGGTGTGGAGTGTGGGAGAAAAAAAGGTCACCATAAAAGAGGGCAGCTTCCTGTGCAGAGTCAGATTGAGCGATCAAGTCTCAGTTATAGCAAATAGTAGCAGAGAGTGAGAGAAAAAGAAGTCATGCACAGAGAGGAACTTGTTAGAAAGGGAGCGAGCATTCCAAAGGCATAGGAGAAATGGAGAGAGGAGGGAGTTGACGGGGGATGGGTCTGAGGTTAGAGGGGTTGACACCAGAATGAGTAGAAATTGTATGTGGGAGGCGAGTTCAAGACAGGGACCAGGATTGGGAGAGATATCCCCAGGAGCAAGGAGGAGAAGCATGGAAAGAAAGATTGTGTGAGGATGATTTGTAGGGGTGTGTTTTAGTGCAGGGGGTATACAGCTGTGTAGTGTCAGAGGGCGCATGTGAACTGAGAAATGGCAAAGGAAGGAGAGATGGAGATATATGAATAGAGTTAGAGACATAATGTGACTGAAAAAAACGAGGTTAGAACAAATATAAATATGAGCGGTGGCATGGCAGCCATAGTTTAGAACTGAGATGTGCGGTCTGGGATAGAAAATATCCTCCTTTCCTGCGCTGTTCGAATTCAGGATTCAGGCCCAGTAGGTGTTCTTTTATTCAATTGTTCCACTTCTGATGAACTCCCTGTTAAACTCCACACTGCTTGCCACTTAAAAAGGGCCACTTTAAAGATGTGCTTCTTTACATGTAGGTTGCTCCCCAGCAGATTGCTTTTTGTAGCGCACTTTTGTTCACATATAAATAAACATGCACACATACACACCACTTTTTAAAATATAGGAGGGAAATTTACCCATTCACAGGAAGAAAAGTATGCACGATTATAGGGCATCCCATTCAACAGGGGATATGTACCAAGGCCATCCATCTCTTTTCATCAATGTATTTGCCACATGTACATCTGCTTCTTATTTGGGGAGTGTCAATAGGAGCATAGAGAGAGGTTACATGACACATGCCTATGTGTGTCACATGTTAAGGAGAATTCTCTGGGAGAATTAGGAGATGATTCATCCACACATTATATAAATTATGGTGGGTACAAAAAGTGACAAAACCCCTCCACGTACAGTAAATATATCACTTGTGAGCACATTCACATGTCCCGGGCAGGTTTGCAACCCAGCTTTTCACCATTATCTCTTAGCATACAGTGATTCCACTGCAGCCAGGTATTCTGGGAAATGACATGTGTAGCTCCGGTCTTATTTTGCTCCCAGGGACCCCCCTCCTATTGTGCCGAGTGATCGCGGGTGCCGCCGGAGGCAGCGACGGACCCGCCGGCACAACGCGAAGGTGGGGGCCGGAGCAGGGAGCGCTCCGAGTCCTTGGAGCCTCGGCAGCGTACCCGGCTAGTGGGGGCCGCCATGAAAGGTTGCGCGAGCGTGCGCGTTGGTCGCGCATGTGCAGTAAGGTGCGGGGGTTGCAGCGGCCACCAGGAGAATTGCGCACGCGGCCCCAATGCTGTAGAGATTTCTGTGGGACTACAATCCCCATGAGGCTTAGGGCCCCGCACCCCAGGTGTCCCCAAGTGGCCAACGATGGCCCAGGATTCCCAGGCAAGGGAAAGAGATACATTTCGCGTGCTTTGGAGCACGGCAGTTGGAGCTGGGAGCAGGAAGGGGAAGAAAGGGTGTAGGGAGCAAGTGGCTCCTACACCAGGTAAGGTTCCCCAGATCCCAGGCAGGCCCCAATCCCCACCAGGGTAGGGGGTAGGTACTGAGGGACGGCCCCTAGTTTAGGGACCCAGCCCTTAGGTGTGAGTGTGCAGTCTTGTCAGTGTCACGGCTGGTAGTGCTGTGAGCGCTGACAAGTAGGCACAGTGTGTGTGTGCAGTGCAGTGTAGCTGCAGGTACCGATTGAGTGCAGTGCGGTTGCTGCAGGTACCGGTTGAGTGCAGTGCGGTTGCTGCAGGTACAATGTGAGTGCAGTAAGTTTGCTGCAGGTGTTAGGTGGAGTAGTAAGAGGGGATCCGGGAGGTGAAGAGAGAGGTAGTGTGGGTGCAGGGGGTCAGTGACCCACCTGCATAGGACAGGCTACCCCGTAGGCCCCTAGGAGTGTTCCCTGAAGACACCAAAGGTTGCTGTGCTGCAGGGACGGCCTATAGTAGTAGCGAGCATCACCCCTACTGAGTGCCAGCTAGGGACAAAGGGACAAGCATGCGGAGCAGGTCTGCTGGCGAGTCATCTGGGACCAGAAGGCTGGACATTGAGACCCAGGAGGCAGACCGCTGATACATCTGACCCTTTGCGAAGAGGTACCGGTCACCGCCGTGACCGGAAGGTACTATAACATCAAGTGCACCAACACCGGTCAACAGGCGCTGATCCCGCCTTAGGCTAAACTCTTTAGGAACACTGCGCGAGTGGTTAAAGAACTGAGCCTACTGTATACCATCACATTCATATATATGGACACAGTGTGTGGGGCACGCAGTGAGGGGACAGAGACGTTGCTCCTGATGAGAGTGGCCGAGCCACACGTTAAGGTTATACCGTTAGAGTATAAGTGTACATGTTGTGTTATTGCTACCGTGCCTTAATATAGTAAAACCAGTTACAATCATAAGGTGTTGTATGTTTCTTGCTCAGGGGAATCTCACATCACGGGGATCCTGGGTAAGTGGAGGCGCTGCACTAAGTAAGTGTTTGAGTGTTACCCTAGGCTCCCAGCTAGCGGAGGCTCAGATCTCCTGGAGCCGCAGGTGCTGTACAGCGACCAGTAGTTCCTTTGGGAGGGTTCAGAAAAAGGGCTACACATGCAAATGAGCAAACAGTGTTACATTTTGCTTCATGTCCATTTTACCATGGACCCCTATAATCTATATAAGTGGAGTGCAATCTTTTTCCCCTGCGCCCCCCTGTCGACTGTCCCCCTCTACTTGCGCCCCCCTCCTCTCCTTATCTTGGCTCTGGCGTTCTGGCATCATGATGTCACATTGCCATGGCGATGCGTCACCAGAAGCCGTCTGAATCAAGGTAAGGAGAAGTTACAGAGGCCTTCGCCGCTTCCCTGGCACTCAATGTAATTGTCTTCGGGAAGAGCGCGGTGCCTCTGTAACCCCCGCGCCCCCTGCAGAGAATCTTGCATCCCCAGTTTGTGCACCCTGATCTATATAATGTGTGGGTGAAACCTATCCCAGCTTTAAATTGCAAAGTCAGTATAACCATCCTCACACTGACACCCAAAAAGGTTGGGGCAGCTGCCTGTGGGTAGGTTTTATTGGCTTTGCACATCTTAAAGTCAGGCTGTGCTGAAAGGCTGTGTAATATGGCATACATTTATAGGGGTCCATGTAAAAGTGGACATGAAGCAAAAGGTGACACTGCGTGCTCATTTTCATGTCGTTACCCAGAATCCCTGGCTGCAGTGCAAGCACTGTATGCTAAAAGACAATGGAGATGGTTCAGAAATGCTCTTATTATAGGAAACAGCACCACCGCATGATCATACTGAGTACTGGAAAATGGAAAGCATGTACTGTATATATAGGGATCATAGAACATCAGTCTTGAAAAAATATTTTTAGTCACTTATCATTGAAGTTTTGGTGTTACTAAACCTCTAACAGGACTTTAAAAATCTACCATCAATCTGCTGCTTAAATACCATCGAATGCTAGAAAGCTACACCCATGTACAGATTCCACCACGACAGCACATATAAAAACATGCCCACTATTAAAGCATTAGCCATTTCCCAATAATTAGCTGAATAATAAAGATAGAAATACACATAAACTTCCCAATTATAAAAATATACACATTATAATCTAAACTTTTGTGGCTCCCCCCTATGTCATGGAGCTGCGTCAAATGGCGCTGTGTGGTCATGTGAAGTCACGTCACATGACCCCCAGCGTCATTTGACGTGTGTGACGTCACATGACCCCGTACATGGAATGGCAGTTTAGCTGAATATTGAGCCACCATCTTCAACTTAAAATCTGGTGATTGTTGCCTTTTTTCATAGAGGAATACTAATTAGTCAAAGATTAAGTCCATTCCTTTCATTAACAAACATCTCTACTGTGACATGAATGTTATTCCTAAGACTAGTCAACCAATGTAAATATATATATATATATATATATATATATATATATATATATATATATATATATATATATATATATATTAACCCTGGCTGTGCTCAAAGCTGTGACCATGCAGCAAGCTTAAGCCTATAGGGAACCATGTTAAAAATGGTTTTTGAAGCAAAAAGTGGCACTGTGTGCTCATTTGCATGTCATTTCCCAGAATCCCTTGCTGCAGTGGAAGTGCTGTGTGCTGGGTGATAATGGGCAAAGGCGGGGTTGCAGACCTGCCTAAGACATGCAGATGAGCATACAGTTGTATTTACATTTGCATATTTGCTTTGCTGTGGAGGGTTTTTGTCACTTTTTTTACTCAACATAACTAAACTCAGTATTATGGTTGGCCCATGCTTTAACTTCTTTGCATACCCAGTTAATCAACCCCACACTGATGAGACCCATTAAGGTCGAAACAGCTGTCTGTGGGTGGTTTTCTGGGTATGCACCTTAACCCTGGCTGTGCTCAAAGCTGTGACCATGCAGCAAGCTTAAGCCTATAGGGAACCATGTTAAAAATGGTTTTTGAAGCAAAAAATGGCACTATGTGCTCATTTGCATGTCATTTCCCAGAATCCCTTGCCGTGCTGTGTGCTGGGTGATAATGGGGAAAGGCGGGGTTGCAGACCTGCCTAAGACATGCAGATGAGCATACAGTTGTATTTACATTTATATATATATATATATATATATATATATATATATATATATATATATATATATATATGTGTGTGTGACTAAGTCAGGGAAATATGCGGTGTCTAGCCCAGGGAGGTTGATATGCCCCTGGCAGAGATAAGGATGTGAGAGTAGAAGAGAGTTCTGAGTGCAGAGAGTAGCCAGGGCTCTGGCTGCTCAGCATTTCCCCTTAGGAGGACCAGTCAGGTATTGACCAGGGAGGGAAGGATACCCCTGGGTCAGGCTGCCTTATGATGAGAAGGGATATGTGTTGCTGTAAGGATGTATCTGTGCGGAGAGACCCCCTGATTAAAAGACAATTTGCATTGTTGCTGGACTCCAGAGTGCTTATTGCTAGGAGGAAAGTTCCTGCAGGAATGAATCTCTTTCCTTGGCAGAGCCCTGCAGGATGGAGGCTCTGCACCAACCTGAGGAAAATACCCGGCACCCCAAGCTCCCACCTACCATTGCAGAGCCTCAGCCTCCTGGAAACATCAAAACACCCGTAACACACAAATCTCCCTTATTAGGAAGGGGGGGTGGGGGTGGGGGAGGGGGAGGTGTTACAAGTATAACAGAGCAGGGACAAAAATATTCCCTGTGCCATCTGCTAGACATACTGTATTGAAATACTTTGTGCAGTTTGTAGACTTATTTTAAAAGTATAAAGTCATTCCACTGGCTTCCCACGACACACAAAGTGATTTTGGCTTTACAAGTCTATGGCACTTTATGAGAAATGGGGTATGGTGTCAGAGCCAAATCAGAAGTTGAACTCACACAACCTCTGTTTCTCAGAACAACAGCTTTAGCAGTGTGAGCTTATCCAGCTGATGACTAGCACCACTGTCACAGTATACTGCACTTAGTTTTGAGCTCTACTTCTCATTGAGTGCTCATACTGTACAAAGCATTTTACCCTCTTCTGGGATAGAGAAGCATATCGAACAAGCAGTCTTCTGCCGTGAGACAACGCCTTACAGTCGATTTATTTAAATAAGCTGTAATGTATTCCAGCACTCAAGGTTCTTTGTGGCAGAAGACTGCTTAGTAAATATGGCCCACTGTTTTATCCTTTATAAGATTATAAATACTACTAATTCAAGTCACCAGATCACTTTGTTATATTACTTTCTCTATGTATCTGCTTTATTTGCTGTGCTTCACCTTGTTTTTACTTGCATTCTGACGTAGCCACTGATTGAGCCACTTGAGCTGAAGCAAGGATATCCTGAAAACCTGATCTGTTGGTGGCCCTTGAGGACTGGAGTTAGCAACCCCTGATCTACTGTATGAAGCGGATCCATAACGGAATAAATTGGTTGACGTAGCTGTACTGTTGACTAGTATTGCTAGACATTTCGCAAATGCATAAAAGTTCCCCCATGAATTATTGAAGGGGTATCCCTGGGATTACGGGGTGGTAATCTAGAGCAGGGGTGCGTAAAGTTCCAGAGCTGTGCCCCCTGCCTGGCATCTGCAGCGCTTGCGTCCCCCTTCTCCAAGGACCTGATGTCAAATGACACCGCGGGTCATGTGATGCCACGTGACCCCGCAGCATTATTTGACGCACATTGCCATGGTGACCCATCACGTCACATGACCCCGATTTGCCGCCGCATTGCCATGGCGACGGGTCGCTGAAGAGCCTGCAGATATCAGGTAATGCAGTTACAGAGGCCTCACGCCTCTCCCGGCATTTCATTTAAATGCCTTGAGGAAGAGTGCGAGCCCCCCCTAGAAATTGTAACCATCCGAGGCCCCCCTAGAAATTCTTGCGCCCCCCAGTTTGCACACATCTAATTTGTGAGACTTGAATTTTTTACTTAAACTTGTTGACACCTCATGGTTTCAATGAAGAGTTAAATTGCCCTGAATATTTGTAAGTTGTAACCGATATATATATAAGAGAGACGGTTGCATGAATACAAATTTATGCAACTGTTCGGGACACTTAGCGGTGGCCTATATGGAAAAGAAATGAGGAATGGACCCCAAGTGTCCTATGCTCTAACGAGTGTATTTGGACTGTTTGTATGCAAGATACCTCTGTATAAGGAAAAATAGGCAATTTTACTGCAGGATAACACACTGAATGAATAAAATCAATGAGGAGGGTGAGTTGCAGACTAAACCAGGGTGGGGGACTGGTGTGCAGGGAATAGAAAGAGGCAAGTGGAAAAAAAAAACGTAGATGCCTCCCTCTTGAACTCACGGCAGTCTAAAACCTGCTGCCCTTACCCGACCCGATGTCCTCACCGCCTGTCCTGTGCACCTGTCCCCGCTCCACGAACACTCCAAGAAGTGTACGATGTCGTCTCACTGCTTCCTTGGACAGGTCCCAGCAAACTGTGTCCGTCTCGTACACCTGTACGCCGCTCCACGGGCACTACACGAGGTGTGCGATGCCGTCTCCCTGCCTTCCTGGGCAGATCCCCGCAAGCTGTGCGCTCTGACGCCACTCACGCTCCAGGGGGCGGACACCAGAGGCTGGGAGGGATACACGGCTCCCTATGCAGCAAACTCGCCAGCGTGCTCCAGCCAGGTAGTAACATATAGTGAAGAAAGGATGATGTCGGTCACTGCATAATGGAACTCAGCCAGAAAAGGTTAAAATCAGCTTTATTTCACGATGCTGCACATTACAGAGAGAACTTCTCTGACGCGTTTCGTCCCGACGTGGGACTTTATCAAAGAGTATATATGCAAATGTAAATACAACTGTATGCTCATCTGCATGTCTTAGGCAGGTCTGCAACCCCGCCTTTCCCCATTATCACCCAGCACACAGCACTTCCACTGTATATACATATGAGTTAAGTTATGGTGAGTAAAAAAAGTGACAAAAACCCTCCACAGCAAAGCAAATATGTATATATATATATATATATATATATATATATATATATATATATATATATATATATATATGATTTGGAATTGGTAACTCATTGTTTTTATAGTATCTGGTTTATGACATCATTACAATCATCCCTTTAAATATTGGGACTGAAGAAGCCACACCTGGCGAAACACACAGGGAGTTTGTCTGAACGGTGACAGAGCACAACGGCGCCACCATGATGTGCAGAGGCGTCTGTACACTGGGTTGGCTGAGCCCTGGAAAACGGCTGCCTTAATCTATGATAAAGCAGAGTTTAACTACGACTGAGAAACTATCTTTATATCAAAGCAACCGATAGATTGAAGAAACTGTAGCATGAGGAAATATGGACATTGTGAGACGTCAGGCTGCTCCTGGGATTTATAGATTTTTTGCTCTGGACAATATTCTGTTCTTAGATTATTTATACACCCGGGTACTAAATTAGGGACCAGTGTGAACTCCGTTGGAGATCCCATTTACCCAAGATTGTCACACACACACACACTGGATAATATCTCTGTAAAGCGCTACGTAAATCTAGCTATACAAGAATAAACAATTATTATTATTCTATACTGTGCTATTATTCTATATTGCGCTATATAAATAAAGACATACATACATACATACATACATACATACATACATACATACATACATACATACATTGTCAGAATTCTGTAATTTTGCTGCACTTTGAGTGATCAGCCTGTAGATGGCACCATGCTGTATTAGGATGTATTTATGTGGTCGAGATTAGTTTTCATTTTGATATTAGACAAGTAAAAGGTGACACTGTGTGCTCATTTGCATGTAATTTCCCAGAATCCCTGGCTGCAGTGGAAGCACTGTATGCTGAGACAATGTTGAAAAGCAGGGCTGCAGACCTGTCTTGAGACGTGGGAATGTGCTATTGCTATGTGCTGTGTGTGATATTTTTATTATGATATTGGGACTTTGGTATTTTTAACGTGCTGGTTTTAATTTTTGTGCTTTATGGGAAAAAACATTTATTAAATGGCTTTTTCAATCTAGTTGCTCTTATTTTTTTTTTTTATTTATAAAATGTTTTACCAGGAAATAACACATTGAGAGTTACCTCTCGTTTTTAAGTATGTCCTGTGCACAGACTTCTAATAACAATACATCGTTACACATTATTTATATTACATTCTGGAGAAATGACTTTTATAGGCCAGGATTTCATTTTTTGTATGCATATCACATTCTGTTAACACTTCAGTTAGACACATATACCAAATTACCACCCAGGCAATAAGGCTGGGTTTATAGTACATTTTCCCATCTTGAATGTTGCTCATCAGACACATTTTCTGTTGCACACACTATAAACACACTTTTTCCATTTCCCACGGAGATGACCACTGCAAGGATTAACATGTCCATTTACAACTACTTTAGTCTATGGCTGAATACATAAATGTAATCTGCAACATTTTATTTGTTTACTTTAATATCCAAAGCTGGTTTCACACCATTAATATCATTAAAGGGCAATAAAAAAAAGGCCATGTGACATTTTGTGTTAATAATAAAAGAGCGTCTGATTTCCATGCACATAAACCTGAGGATTTGTTTTAATGACAATGCATTGTTTTAAAAAACATATAAATCCCATTTTACCATATGGTAAATGGTCAAAACAAATATATTTTGCTGCTAAAATCTAACTTATATTTGTGCTATGTATTGCGAATATATTTTAAATGTTACATCAAAATGTTAAAAACAAAGCTGTCACTTATGCTTTATATTTACTGATGTCCGCTGGAGCCAAACTTCCAAATAATAATGATAATTTAAATTTTCTTCAAAAAACAAATTTGTTTTAAAGAATAAACCATATCGGAGTTAAGCTTTAAGCTGCTGTAAATAGTTTTAATACCGTCTTAAACTATGAAACCAGAATTGTAATGCTATACAAGGTACACTATTGACAGGTCTGATACTTTAACTTCTTTGGTTTCTTATTAAAGTCTCTGGTCTGCTAAAGTGGTACAGAAGCTTTGCAATGAATACTTTCCCATGGCTTTCATGGGCTTTTTCCCTTTTAGATCTCAGGCTGTTTTGCATACTGTAAGAGATGTGTGCAGAGGTACCCTAATGGAAACCCATTTGGGTGAAATTAAAATCGGGCTTTATTGAGCCTGTTCCTTTAAACTCTGTGCAGCATACAAAAACAAAATAAACAAACACCTACTCCACTTAGGAGACTAGCTAGACAGTATATGCCCTAACTATCGTGACTGGCTGGATAAGCCAGATCCCAGTCCAAAAACATATAACATATTTATCAGCAATCTGTAATTTCCCAGAATCCCTGGCTGCAGTGGAAGCACTGTATGCTGAGACAATGTTGAAAAGCAGGGCTGCAGACCTGTCTTGAGACGTGGGAATGTGCTATTGCTATGTGCTGTGTGTGATATTTTTATTATGATATTGGGACTTTGGTATTTTTAACGTGCTGGTTTTAATTTTTGTGCTTTATGGGAAAAAACATTTATTAAATGGCTTTTTCAATCTAGTTGCTCTTATTTTTTTTTTTTATTTATAAAATGTTTTACCAGGAAATAACACATTGAGAGTTACCTCTCGTTTTTAAGTATGTCCTGTGCACAGACTTCTAATAACAATACATCGTTACACATTATTTATATTACATTCTGGAGAAATGACTTTTATAGGCCAGGATTTCATTTTTTGTATGCATATCACATTCTGTTAACACTTCAGTTAGACACATATACCAAATTACCACCCAGGCAATAAGGCTGGGTTTATAGTACATTTTCCCATCTTGAATGTTGCTCATCAGACACATTTTCTGTTGCACACACTATAAACACACTTTTTCCATTTCCCACGGAGATGACCACTGCAAGGATTAACATGTCCATTTACAACTACTTTAGTCTATGGCTGAATACATAAATGTAATCTGCAACATTTTATTTGTTTACTTTAATATCCAAAGCTGGTTTCACACCATTAATATCATTAAAGGGCAATAAAAAAAAGGCCATGTGACATTTTGTGTTAATAATAAAAGAGCGTCTGATTTCCATGCACATAAACCTGAGGATTTGTTTTAATGACAATGCATTGTTTTAAAAAACATATAAATCCCATTTTACCATATGGTAAATGGTCAAAACAAATATATTTTGCTGCTAAAATCTAACTTATATTTGTGCTATGTATTGCGAATATATTTTAAATGTTACATCAAAATGTTAAAAACAAAGCTGTCACTTATGCTTTATATTTACTGATGTCCGCTGGAGCCAAACTTCCAAATAATAATGATAATTTAAATTTTCTTCAAAAAACAAATTTGTTTTAAAGAATAAACCATATCGGAGTTAAGCTTTAAGCTGCTGTAAATAGTTTTAATACCGTCTTAAACTATGAAACCAGAATTGTAATGCTATACAAGGTACACTATTGACAGGTCTGATACTTTAACTTCTTTGGTTTCTTATTAAAGTCTCTGGTCTGCTAAAGTGGTACAGAAGCTTTGCAATGAATACTTTCCCATGGCTTTCATGGGCTTTTTCCCTTTTAGATCTCAGGCTGTTTTGCATACTGTAAGAGATGTGTGCAGAGGTACCCTAATGGAAACCCATTTGGGTGAAATTAAAATCGGGCTTTATTGAGCCTGTTCCTTTAAACTCTGTGCAGCATACAAAAACAAAATAAACAAACACCTACTCCACTTAGGAGACTAGCTAGACAGTATATGCCCTAACTATCGTGACTGGCTGGATAAGCCAGATCCCAGTCCAAAAACATATAACATATTTATCAGCAATATATAAGAAAGTCTTATCTGACTGTGCTGGTCCGGAGTCTCCAGATTCAGGCATTTCAGTCAGGGGCATAGCTATAGCCCGGGCAAAGCCCAGGGCCCCATGCTTTGGGGGGCCCGCTCAGGACCGCCAACCAGGGGGAGAGCCGGGACATTTGGACGACCACAGAAGTCAGGGCCCCCTTCCTGCTCCGGTCCCCTTAACAGCAACTTGCCGGCAGACCCACTCCTCACGGTGACTTGTGCTCACAGCACAACATGAAAGCTGGACTGGGAGCTGGGAGCTGCGTGGAGGGGTTGGGGGTTGCAGAGAGCAGGCAGCAGAGGCTGGGGCAGAACTGAGGCAGGGAGCTACAGAGCTCTGCCTGCCCCTGCTCTCCATTACATCAGGGGTAGGAGTTACTGTGTGCTGCTGTAGGAAAGTATGCTGTGCATTTGTGTTTCAGTTTGCTGTGTGTGTGTTTGTGTGTCATTTTGTGTGTCAGTTTGCGGTGTGTGTATTTGTGTGACAGTTTGTTGCGCAAGTGTGTGTCATTTTACTGTGTGTGTTTCAGTCTGTCAGTGTACTTCAGTGTGTCAGTATGCTGTGTGTGTTTGTGTGTAAATTTGTCAGTTACAGTTTGCACTGTCAGCATGCTGTGTGTGCCTCAGTGTCTGTCAGTGTGCTGTGTGTGCCTCAGTGTCTGTCAGTGTGCTGTGTGTGCCTCAGTGTCTGTCAGTGTGCTGTGTGTGTGCCCCAGTGCAAGCAATTGAGATAACACGTGACAACAATCTTTTTATTAGAGCATTTTGAAAATAGTTTGTGTCATTCTTTACACAGTTGTCTATAGGTAACTGTATTAAATGAAGAAGTTACTGTGCAGTATACTGTACACCAGTGTTTTTCAACCACTTGTGTGAGGGTGGAGGGGGGGGGTTATTGTAGTGAGCGTGTAGGTGGTTATTCTAATTTGTGTTTTGGGGGTACTGTATTGTAGAGGGGCAACTGTATGTGTGTGTGTGGCCAGGGGGTGGAGGGGGAAATTAATGTGAGGAGGGGAGGATTGAGGGAGCGGAATTTAGTGTGGAAGAGGTCATAAGTGATAGCTGAGGGGGGGGGGGAAGATTGAGAGGAAATAGGGGGTAGTGAGGGAGGGGGTGTAAGAGGGGGGAGAGAAATACATGAGGAGAGAGGTGAATAGAGGAGAGTGGAGAGAGGAGAGTGAGGAGGTGTAATAGAGGGGGGAGCTCGCAGGGCCGACAACAGGAGGGGGGCGATGGAAACTCCTGAATCGACGGAATATGTTCACTCATAATGGGACCCTGAAATAAAATTTGCGCAGGGGCCTGCACATGTCTAGCTACACCACTGGTTTCAGTCCTGCTACTGCCAGGAAGTCTCTTATCAGCACACAGCCCTGGTGTGTGCTTCAAGACTCCCTCCTCTGTCTTTGCTCTCCTTTGTCAGCACAGTTGTGTGCTAAGGAGTCTTTGTGCATGTCTCTCTGCCCTCCTGTATCAGCACACGTGTGTGCAAAGGAGTGTCTGGGCCTGGCATATCTGAGTGTCAGCACAGCTGTGTGTTAAGGAATCTCTCTTTGCAGTTTCCCACAGGAGGCTTTTTTATAGCTCTGATTAGCCAGGTGGATACTGGTTAATTGACTGGCTGCAATTAACCAGCTCCCTGCTGGATTACTCAGAGCTCTGAGGCAGCTTTATTTAAACAGGGATATGTCCCTGTTACACATACCTTCAGATTTGATACTACGACACCTAGGGGGTCATTCCTATTTCAGAAAAATGCAAGAATATTTATTAGCACAAATAATAAATAAATTAAGATCTTAAATAAATATCCTTACACCAATGCATACCATACCATGATTTCTGAACTGAATGTAACATTGAATAAAGCTGTTAGTATTCTGACTCTTCCACAACAAGTTAAAACATGTTACACTGACAATTCTTTTCAAAAGTATTATATGTAAATCTGTATCTATGTTCATACATTACGGCCTCTTTGTGATTAATTTGTTTTGTGTGTTTTTTGTTTTTCAACTTTCGGACAGCGAATGAGATTGTTACATGGAAGTGTTTTGCAGTTTGTGATCTTTTCAAGTTGCAATAATGTGAGAGTTGAAGTGATACTCAGTATTTAAATTTTGTTTGACTTCACAACAGTGCGTGTTCGTTGTGACGGACAATAGTCACCTTTCTGGATAACTTAGTTGTTGGTGCGTCACTGTCAGTGAAAATTAGGCTTATTTATTGGCTCATATTTATCCAGGTTAATCCAGGCAGAATATTGTGAGAATTAAATTGGCCAGACATTATCATTTTTAACTGAAGTTTGACAATTCTAGGACAATTTGATGACAAAATTCACAAATTAATGACGGTTCAAAATTGTTTTGCATGTGTTTCATTCTGTGTTATGAATCTTTGTCCTATTAGGTTTAATTGGTCATCTGACAATGCGGTATAAACCATAGCGTTTTCCTAGTTTCTAAACATGGAACACTTTCTGCTTTTTACATTGTACAGTATCATCTTTATTAATGCATGTAATGCCAAATTAAATAATATGGTGCTGGGGTTAGTTAATATCATATTAATAGGGATTATAATCTCTCAGGGAAAAGATATTACTGAGTATAATTCTATAGAATGTCAGAAAATTTTATAAAATTAACAGAGTAGAACAACTAAATGATTCTGAGAATATTCCTCACAAAATGAAATGTTAGAGTTGAGTTTGTGATTAAGGGGCTTATTCTATATGTGCTGAAGAGAACAATTGGGCTGTTTTCGCCTGATATTCTAACTGGATGTGAGCATGCGCAGTAGGACACAGAGCTGTGACCTGGATGTAGTCAGTGTCTCCACTTCCGGGAAAGAGACGATGAAGAAATAAAGTGGTGCAGGAAGCACACAGGAGCCTTTTCTGTTTGTAAATTGTGCGAGAAACGAGGAAGAACAGAACCTTGTGGCGTTCCAGTACCACAGGAAAATCTACTACAGAACTTGCAGAGACATCCCCCCACACACAGAGTTCCTGGTCTGGATATGTGGGGAAAGAGCTTGGTCTCAAGGGGGTTACACTGTGGAAAAGTAACGTGCAAGCACAAGGCGTCTGGGAGAGGAGCCTCTCATACACCACACCCACTGGGGGTAGAATACTGAGACGTATCCACATCACCTGAACAGGCTGACATCACCCACTGAGGGAACAAACTCACATTAGGCCGTGTGAGTTTTTTGTCAATTATCACTCCGCTTCAGGAGTCTGTATTTACCCACCACATCCATCGCTGAGGGTGAAGTCTCACACAAGCCCGTGTGAGTCGTTGAAACTAATTACTTATGTTTCATTTGCTGTATATTTAGTGGCATTCACTAATACCCCTTCCCTCCCATCCCCTACCCCCCCACCCCTCCACCCCCTCCTCCCCCATTGCCCCCCACACCCGTTGATGCATGCACTAATTATTGTGTATTATTTTTTTTTATTCTGTTCCATTCTTCATCATCATCTTGAGTTCCACGAGTTTGCGCTGACCATCTTCACACTTCAATTCGCCTGATATTCCCCAGTGATGTCCATGGGGAATCTCAGGCAGAAATGGCCTCTTTAGCAGTTTTGGCACATGTTGAATAAACCCCTAAAGAGGGAAATTAAAGTGTTTTGTCTCTAACCAGACATTTCAAAACTCACCTTTTCATGGAAGTCTACATGACATAACCCTAACATCCACCACCCGGCCAACCCTGTTGGGACCAGCTGTGTGTTGGACCAATCTCCATGCTACCTAACACCCCAAAAATCTAAACACTCAAACCTCAATGGGACCAGCTGTGTGGCTTTACCATACTCGACCTTGAGGCATATTCTCCATCCCACAATCAACAGCCACTTTTGTTTTAACATTGTCCCTCATTCCATCTAGATTATACATTCTCACAAGCAGTGCCCTCATTACTGTAACATTTCAACTATTTGTTGGTCCAAAAACCGCTATCATACCACCAACGCCCTCTCCCTCCTTTTGTTACTACACGGAAGAAAGGACCAACATGGTGAAAACGTGTTTAGTCCTTCCCTGTTCTCATAGTGTTCAATTTTTCAACTGGAAATTTGGCTGACCACGTTAATACGATTGTTGTATCAGGTGTAAGAATTATGAAGAAGCGACATGGCATTGATTCTTGCTTGCACTGTAATTGTACATCTGACATATTATGATTTTAGTCATATATCATTAACCTCTTTCTATTTTGCAATATAACAGACAAGTAACATACTTTCCAGTAGTTCGATGTGTTGATGAACTAGAATCTGGTCAACATGTGGAAAATGCAAATAAATATGATAATTAGTGGAGGATTAAACCAAGCATGATTAGTAGTACTTTGTTTTCAAGAACAATTACCTACCCAGTGAAAATGAACATGCGGAACTCAATACTGATACTTTATACAGTTACATTTCCTAGGATATAGTATAGTCTTAACATACACTTGTTCCACAGCTGCTGTCTTTCAGCAGTTACACATCTCTTCTCTCTTTCTTCTACTTCTTCTTATCCTTTATTTGTATGGCACCTACATACTAAGCAGCGCAGTACAATGTGGGAGGGAGGACAATAACATTGTATGACAAAAGAGTACATATATGTTAAGACAAACAGAGACAATAGGAAGGATGTCCCTGGTCCAAGGAGCTTACAATCTAAAAAAAGAAGGGGAGTGGAGACACAAGGAATAGTGTGTGAGTTTCATAGCACAGGTTTGGCTATCAACACCAGGACTCTGAGTATACGGTTCTAGGATGAAAGTAACAGACAGAAGTCAGGAGTGTTGAATAGTGTATTTTTATGGAACTTTTAAATGTGTGTATGGTAGAGGAGAGTCTGATTGTGTGTGGTAGAGAATTCCAGAATTGAGGTGCAGTGCTGGAAAAGTCTTGGACGGGAGTGAAGATAATAAGGGAATTAGGTCAGAGATGTAGCTTTGTAGGTGAGCAAAAGTGTCTTGAATTTGTCCCTGCAGGGTATGGATAGCCAATGTAGCGACTTGCATAGTAGTGCAGCAGAAGAAGAGTGATTGGTGAGGTAAATTAGCCTGGCAGCAGCATTTAGAATGGACTGGATAGGAGATAGGTGGCAGAGGGAGGGACCAAGAAGCAGTTTGCTGTTGTCCAGTCGTGATCTAATGAGTGCGATATTACGGAGATGGAAACAGGATTTGGAGAGGTACTGAATGTGTGGGATGAAGGAGAGGGAGGAGTCAAGAATTTGCACCCAGGCATTGATCTTGAGGAATCAGGATTATCATGGAGTCATCTATTGCAAGTGAGAAATCAAGCATACAGTAGGTGTAAAGTTAGAATGAGTGAAAACTATAAGTTCAGTAGTTCACAAGTTAAGATAGTGATTGGACATTATGAGTAGATAGCAGAAAGACAGTTAGTAATCTGGTAACTGGAGCGAAGGGTTGAGTCTGGAGAGGATAGGTAGATTTTGTTATCAATCTGGGCCGGCTGGGACTTTGGAGTGGCTCGGTGCTGAGGTAAAGCGCACAGCCTGTTACCTTCTCTGGCATCTCTTCCTGCTATGTTGCGTTGTTATCGCATGACATTGCTGGATCACATTGTCATGGTGTCATTTGACGCTGCGTTGTCATGGCGACACGTAATCGCAAGGAGAAGATGCTGGAGATGACGAGTAGGAGGAGAAACGTACAACTCCGGAGAGAAGGTAAGAGGCACTTACAGAGGCTCTGTGCTCTCCCCCAACAATCAGTTTAAATGCGGGGAAGAGCACGGGGCCTCTGTAAGTGTGAGGCTCAGTGCGACTGCACTGATGGCACAGCCATCAAGCCAGCCCGGGCTGGTGGTAGTGAAAACAAAAGGACTGTATTAGTGTACCAAGGGAAGAGGTGTAGATGGAGCAGAGTAGAGGTCCTAGACCAGAGCCCTTGGGCACACCAAGAGTGAGTGAGAGTGGAAAGGAGGATTTGCCAGCAAAGAAAATGTAAACGTGCAGTAAATATTTGTAAGATGTAAACCAGTAGAGGGCAGTGTCATGGATACCAATAGAATGGGGAATATGCAGAAGGAAGGGGTGGTCAACAGTATCAAAAGCAGCAAAAAGGCCCAAAAGAATAAGTAAGAGCTGCTGTACCCCTGTGATTTGGCTTTGACTAGATAAAGTGACTTTTATTAGGAATTCTTGGTGGAGTGATTAGGATAAAATATAGATTGCAATGTGTCAAGAAGAGAAAATGTCCAGCATGTACTGTAGTTATAAATGAGTTGTTCAAGAAATTTGAAGCTTGACAAAGTGCAATGTTGTGACAAATAGTATCAAGTGTATCTTTAAAGTGGTTAGTGAGGTCGTGAGCCGTAAGGGAAATAGTGGGGTCTGGTGCGAGTGGGCAGAGGAGATAGAGAGTTGAAAATGGAAAACAGGCGTTATGTATTGGACAACATGGTAGATATGAGGGAGTAGAAATCTGGTCAAGGACAGATTAAATATAACTATTTTATAGTGAGGTGGCTAAATCAGTACAGGAGAGCTTGGTTAGAGGGAGAGGAGAGTTTACAGAAAGGTAGAGAGCTGAGAAATGTTTACATTCCAAAAGTTCTGTAGGTGTGAGAAGATGTTGGTGAGGGGAAGGGAGCAGGAAGTAGAGTGTGGGAGAAGGAAAGAAGATAGTAATCAGAGACAGAGAAATTAGAGAGGGAGTAGACGAGAAAACACAAGTTCAAGTGAGCGAACTCTCTTCTATCCCTCTCTTCACCAGTGGGAGACAAACTATCTCTTATAGATCGCTGGATTAGGACTTGGGAGAGAAAAACAAAATAGAAGTTCACACAGATACAATTTTTACACTCAGAATAAACATTTAATATACTATAACTATCACAAAGAAGCAGGTAGGTTCTGCACTCTTTTTGAACACGGCAAGTTGCATTTACGTTTTGAATTCTGGTCATGTGTCTCACAGTAAATAATGCTTCCCATTAAGAATGGGGTCATTCTCACAAGGACTTTTTTGGTACAAGGTCAGTAAGCCTCAATAGGAAGCATAAGGGAAAATACAATCAATTTCTTGGTTATAAAAATAAAAATATTGTAGGCACTGTAAATTGAATTTGTTTCAGAAAATCTTATTGATTGCTATACATTTTGAAATATATATATATAAAACAATGAGACACAGAACATTGTGTTTCAAGGGAATCAGTGTATTTATAGCATAGGAATCAGATGTGCTGGGTCAGGCATTCCAGTCCCGGTGGGCAGTTGGGAATTGGCCCAGGTACTGGCATCCATGCAGGTGTAGACTCACCAGGCCCAACTCATAGTTCTTATGGAAACCGTCGTAGGAAGTGAGTCATTTAAATATACTTAGCATATCTCATTAGCATATCTCCCAGGTACCTCAGGTGCGCTCCTTTTTGGGCACAGAGGTCTCTCCGTATGTTATTTAGAGGGAGGTTTGTGGTGATACATATATACAACTTGAGAGAGACCCTAATAGAATCAATAGGACACGCACAATAAAATAAATAAATATCGGAAAACAATTGCACATTTTACAATGAAATATTAAATTAATCTGAGGAAGAATTAGTAAAATGTAATACAATGTGTATTGCAGTAAATATTTGAGGGATTCTCTGTATTTTGTTTCTGTTTCTGAATAACCTTTAAATATGCTATGAGGTCACACATGTATACAAAAAAACATAAAAAAAAATCAAATTTGTTGGACTTTGCACTGTGGAACCCCCATAACAGAGACTGAGTATGACATGGTGTGTAACTGGTTTGTTACATTCCTGCACAAAAGGGGTTAATGTTCAGAATGAGGCTAGACAATAGGAGACAGCAGAGGTCAAGAAAACTATAAGGGAAGACAGAATGGAAGTATATATCTCCAGAGAAACAAACCTGATCTCACAATAGTTCCTCCTTCTATGCCATACATAGGTATTAGCTGTGGACACTGAATACACTGGACAATGGACTCACCCTTACACGCTATCCCAAAGGAATGCAGAAGATAAAGAATGTTTGAGAAACTGATCACAGAAGATAAAGGCTGGGTTGGAGAAACCTGCCTGGGCAGAATGATGTGAGAATGACATAGGGATAATGTTTTTTTTTAAAGTATATATACTAGTGCTTTAGAAGAAATTCTTTGTCTAGACCAGTGTGTTTGCTGTTAGCACTCAACAGAAGCAACACTGTGCTATTTATCCTAATTTTGTGCTGTGCTATTAAACAAAACTTACCGGTACTTTCAGAAACGTCCTTGTGTCAAACTCGACTTCCTTCACCATTTAATGTTATTGAACATTAACATAGAATATAATTCAAAAGTAAGGCAGCAAACTCTGTTGCAAATGTTTTGTTTTACCACCAATTTTTTTTTTTACATCATGAGTACTTCAGTATTAGGTGATACTTTTTATTAATTGGAGTAACAATTGATACTATAAAACAAGCTTTCAAGAGTTCTGCTCTCTTCCTCAGGCCTTCAATACTGATTTACAGAGATTCCATGAGCTTAACACAAATGTAAAAGAAGAAAAACTAAGGCAGATGATGCAGAGAAGGACTAAACAGACAGGGCAATACATGAACGAAAGGGATAGTGAGACACAGGACTATACATCCATCAGCAGTGTGGAGGGGGGTGGGGATGGAGCAGAGGAGAGAGGGTTTAATTATAAAATTCACAGAGAGGCAGGGCGAAATATTACAATAAATTATGGAAGTGGGTTAAAAACCCCATATCAGCATTAAGGAACCTATTCTATAAACTTCGATAAGTAACTCGTCGAGGATTTTGAGCACTTCCCATACGTTTGGCAAGATTGCTTTTCAGAAATCTCAGATGACCTGCCAAACTTGGATCTCCGGGGCACTTGTGGGTCACCGGGGGACCCCGCCGGCCTCCGGTATCAATCCTGTGCAATAAAACTAAAAGAAGCTGGCGCCAAAATATTGAAAGTTTTTAAAGTACGATATGCTTATCACTGTTTAGTGAATGGCAGTTTCTGGCAAAACAATGCGATTTCGAGCATTTTTTGCCTTATTGTACGGCTTTTTTTGTGCCATAGTATTATAAAAAGCTGTTTTAGTGCAATATTGCCCTGTTATCAGATCTTTGTGAATAGCAACACAGGCCATATCGCACTATAAGGGCATTTATAGTGCTATAGGCCACTTATGGAAGTTTAGTGAATGAGCCCCATTGTGTTGAAATTGTAGCTCAATCAAAAAGAATATACTTCATTACTGAACATGGACCACTTTCTGCTCTTTACATATGTATCATTCACACATATCATTCTTATCAATAAATGTAATGACAAATTAAATAACATGATGCTAGTGTTAACCAGTTAATATCATATTAATAGGGATCATATCGTCATATCGATCATATAGGGAAAAACTATCACTCAAGGTAGTTCTGTAGAATATCAGAAAATGTTATGATGAAGGAACAGAGTAGTACAAACATATGTTTGTGGCAGTATCCCTCACAAAATGATGTATAAGGGGCACATTATATGTATATATATATGTAGAGGTATCAGTACCGTGTTAGCCGAGCTTCAATAATTAAAAAATAAATAGATGATACCGTTCTGTGGCTAACGAAATGCTTTTATTTGTGTGAGCTTTCGAGATACACTGATCTCTTCTTCCGGCGATGTTACAATGAATGAAGCAAGCAAAAGGTATACTTAAAAACAGTGTCTCTTGGAATGTTATTTGTGCTTGTCCTTCCCCTGGTGTGGATGTGTTTTATGGCTAGTGGTGTCAACATACACATACATATATGCTGTAAATGGAGGATCGGATCATTTTTGGCTGAAATTCCCCATTGATGTCGGCTGCTTTGGCGCATACAGAATAAGCCTCTAAAGGAGGAAATGAAAGTGTTTTGTCTCTAACCAGCCATTGACTTCCAGCTGAAATAACACTGAAGATGTGATATACTGTAACTGAATCTCAGATCAGCGTTCCACAGAGAGTGGGTGTTCCTACAGTACTTCTACTGTAGTTTCAAATTGGATTTCCTCCAGCACAAGTTAAAAAAAAAAGGTAAACTCACAACAGGAGGAAATGTAACAGTTATCCAGAAAAAAAAGTCCATGATTTAAAAGTTTGGAGGGGGCAAAAGAGCTCAAACATGTCTTTCAAACGAAACTTTTAAACTGAGCGTTGGTTATTTTAAGCAGTGTACAGGCAGTCCTAGTTTTACAACTCTTCGTTTTACAACGAATGGCTTATCCAACGCTATGCAATGCATACCAATGTTCATTTTTAGAACGCCAAAACGGCCTATCCAAGGCTCTTACGACGCTTTGCAAAGTTGTTTTTGTGTATATAATATATATATTATACTATATAATATATTATATTTTTATATTATATATTATGGTATATTATATATATAATACAGTATATGCACTATATAATTTATGTGTGTGCTGCATATCTTATTGTCTGCGTAAAATATTTTGTGAATTTTAGCATTAAAAATGCCTTCAGGAACGGAACCTTTCATTTAAACAGTGTTTCTATAGGAAAACGTATTTCGCTTTACAACATTTCGCTATCCAACGCCATTTTGAGTAACGCATTGTGTCGGATAACCGAACACTGCCTGTACTGGCAGGGAGTCACAGGCTGACCAAGGTTCTAATTGCTATAATGGGACAGCTAATATTAATTGTTACAAATAATTCTTTAAACATCAGGTAGTGTTTCAATAATAATTAAGATAAAAAATAAATCTCGTGCTATGTCCCATTTGAAATCGTTATTTTGTCTCCAAAATACAGACGTATAACATCTAACAAATCAACTATATATTTTGGAAAGTTGTTTGTCTCTTCGCTGTGCATTTGGACACCTCTTAAGATATCGTAATCCAAATTTGCATGATGGTTCCTGAGATCAAGATTTTTGTCTGTTTGGAAATTGGATACATTTTATTTTTAACTCTATGAGTTATTAACATTTCTCTAAGCAAGTCAGCCATTTGGTGTTGTACCTGGTAGGATATGTATCTGGCATGTGACATCATACTGCTGATATCATAATGCACATAGCCTGGTGGCATATAAGGAGAGTAAGATAGCTATAAAGTTTACGCAAAAAGTGGACGATGAAAGAAAGAGAGGAAGTCAGTTGGCACATGAGAATAAAGTAAGAATGGTGGTGGAGGGGTGAGAGGCAGAAAGAATTGGGGACATTCTAAGGTATTAAAGGAAAGGGATGGGAGGGAGAGAGAGAAATTAGGATTGTTTCTTAGAATTCCCAAGCAACGCTGGGTACTTTTAGCTAGTACTGTATATTATAAATGAGCAAAGATCAAAAATGCTGAATAAGAAAAAATGTAATGTATAGTAAAAAGGTGCAACATCCATGCATCTGTGTTCTAAACAATAATTTATAGCAACAAAAAAGACATCAATATCTCATATAAATAAAAAGAAAACAAATGTTTCACATACAGTCAAATATTCCACAGATAGAGGGCCATCTATCCAGTCATGGCTTCATAAATATACTAAAGAACAAGTGTATTGCTTTTGAAAGTGACAGAGCAAGCAATACAATGCTAGACAAAATTGGTACCACACATATTGCTAAAGTTATACTGTACCCATGACCCATACAATATATCTCGTAGGTGGAAAGGCATGTATAAACATCTAATGTAAAAAACATATAAACGTTGCAAAAGAAAGTTCAAGCAGAAAAATAAAAAAAACTGAATAAAATGATATATCCAGGTCTTATCCATGTGAAATGTGGAAAACACTCAAAGTTAATGAATAAAATGACTCTCTTTGCAGAGATATTTTTCATACAGGAACTGAAGTGATACTGGACAGTATTTCATGTAGATCCTTATTGTTCCCCACATGTGCTCGCCTTAGTGTACCCCGGTACCTCATATCCACATGTCCCCTTCACTGAATTCTTTCTGGGGCATAGATATTTTGCCGATACACTTTAGCTCTGTGCAGGATGTTGAGTATTTTGCAGCCTCTCACTCCCATAGGGTATTCACATAGAACACTTCAGGACCTTATTCTTCTCATCTGCCGCAGTTCCCGAGTTACATACTATTCACACTTGCTAATCATTTTGATTTGAGGAATTCCATGTAGTCTCTCATGTCATTCTGAACTTTGTACATTCACGTTCTGCAAATAGGAGGTTAGAACTACTTCTACACCTGTTGACTGGATAATTTTGGATACTATAACTTTGACATATGCTAATAGCTGGATTAGATACAGGTGTGAGCAGTAGAGATCAAAACAAAGGTACAGTATGCTGTGACAGGGGTTCTGCCCATCAGCTTGTGGGTTCTAATCCTGTTGGGCCTGCCACCAGTACCTCACAGGCTGCCTTGGACTTGTCACCTCAACGTAGCTCTTATCAAAATCCTTTTAGGAATTGTGGGATGTGACTCCTTAGCGCATCCCCGGGAACATAAGGTACATTAAAAAAATCTGTGATGCAAGCGTGGGTTAGAGCAGTGGTGCACAGACTGGGGGGCGCGAGATTTGTCTGGGGGGGCGCGGGCTGTTGCAGAGGTCCCACGCTCCTCCCCAAGGCATTTAAATTAATGCCGGGGGATCGCGTGAGGCCTCTGCAACACTAAAACTTACCGGGATTCAGGCACGTCTCCATGGCAACGCGGCGTCAAATGACGGCACAGTGTCATGTGACGTCACCGGCGAGGGGGCGCGACACCGGGGGAGGCCAGGCAGGGGGGCGCAGCATCAAAAGTTTGCGCTCCTCTGGTTTAGAGGACCTACTCCTTTTAATATTTTTTTTCCTTTGTGAACCACTTATACATGTACAGAGCAGTGTTTTGTGTGACTGCTGCCACAGCTGTAGGGTCTAGTGAGAGAAACTATGCGGCAGATCCACAGAGCCCTGTTAAATCAGGGCAAATAACGTGACATTACTTATATAGGTAACGGACATTAGCTTCCCTGAGTTTAATGGAGATTCACAAAGCTAATGTTAAATCCCACACTTCCTAAAAGGATTTCCATAATAGTGAACAGTGAATAGCTTAAAGGTATGCTGTGAAAGTGATGCATCATTGAAGCTGCAGTGCTGGCAAGCAAGAGTGTGGAGTTCCCTTACTCGGCAGCCATCTTGGAGTGTGTTTTGAAGCTAGAAGGAAAGATACTACACAGGGAGCCCCTGAGGACCCCCACTGCTGCAGGCGTCTACCCCACTTGTCTACACATGCTTGTTATTCCAGTCCTGCTGTAAGTAGGGTTTTGGGTTTTAACCCCTTCATGACCTGCTGCAACAGGCTCCGTTTTTTTATTAAATAGTTATTTTTCTTTCAGCTTGATTGTTTTATGTTTGTCTTCTGTTAAGTGTTTCATGTTGTTTGTCCCATTTTAACATTACGTATTACACTATTATATTTCTTTGTTTCTGTCCCTATGTTACGGACCCCCGGATTGGAGATTTTACAGTGATTGGAGCATTTGGATTATCTTCCCTTCCATCTGTTTGGACTCTATTAGGGACTTTGGATTCTTTTTGGGCGCGGGTCTGTATATGTTCTCTGTGAAAGTGATGCTGCCCATCAGCTGGTTTAGCCCACACTGCTAAAGCTGCTGCACAGAATAACAACGGTTGTGCTGGATTCTAATCCTGTTGGGCTTTATACCAGTACCTCAGAAGCTACCTTAGACGTCAACTCAACATGGTTCTTATGGAAACTTTTTTAGGAATTGTGGGATGAGTCCTTTAAATATACTTAGCATATCTCCGAGATCCCTCAGGTGTGCTTCTTGAGCACAGAGGTCTCTCACTATGTTATTAAGCGAGAAGTTTGAGGGGATACATATACATCTTGAAATCCTATCCCTTTGTAAGAGCTAACTCACTCTCCCTGTCCCTATCTGCAGGGCTAGGTGGATAGGCCTCTTGCCAACCTATGATCTCAAAGTTCAAAGAGGTATCTGTAAGCAGGGGGCTCTTTATATCAGTCTCTGGGTTGTGTCCATTGGGGGCCACCCTCTGGCGGGTTCCATCATCCGCTGTGCCCTAGATGTAAAGCGTCTAGTTTCAGGGTGTCTTGCAGGCAGCAAAGCCCTTCTATGCTCAAGACAACTGTCCCTGTGAGTCTCTTGGTGGCAACACAGTTCCTCTGAGCTCAAGAGATCCCCTGCAGTTTAAGCAGGAGGCTTTTCAACCTGTCCGATGAGCCAGATGGAGACTGATAAATTGTCTGTAGCTGCAATTAACCAGCTCCCTTCTGGATTCCTCAGACCAATATAAGCTTTCTGTTGAAGTCTTTTTAGACAGGGGTTCTGTCCTTTCACATGGTGTTAGTGCAGGAAATAAATATTTGTGTCAAATATTGAAATAAATATTTGTGTGAAAGTATTACTGCGCTTAGAATCCTTTTTGCTCTGTGTTCTCGTTTTTTCTGTTTGAATTTGCAAGTTGTTTGGGGTGAATAAATCCTGTGAATTTTGACATGTTGCTAAAGGTTTTATGTTTCAATCTCGGCACATTCTGTGCTAGGCAGCAGTATATCTGGGAGATTTTGTAATTATAGCCAGAACAAAAACTATATTCTTCAATTTCATTTATTAGCAATCTTGTGAATGTTGTTTAAAAATTCTGATTCAAATCGCTAAAAAAAGTGAACCTGCATAGGTTTGTATGCCTCAGCTCACAAGTAAACGGTTCCCACTTTTTCTTGTAAACAGTTTCAAATCAATCTATTAGAAATCATGTCGACATTCCATAAATATCATATTTAAGCCACGTGGAAGAAAAAAAATCCGGATATACTGTAATGTAGGCATGTATATATCTATTAATATCTGTTTATTAAAATCTGTACTAATAGCTATAAAAGTGAGGGTTGAGAGGTCTTAAAAGACTGTAATATTGAAATTGTGAAGTTCCTTCAATTGAACTTGTTGAAAATGATGGATTCTAAACTGTTACAAAATAGATGAATTAGACGGCTCTCCTTGATAATTTCGTCCTATGTAAATTGTGAGCAGGTGCAGAAGAGGTAAAAAATGTAGTACACAGCGAGGACCCAAAGAAAGGGCTCAAAGAACCCCACTAATTGCCCTCATTCTAAACTGTGACATTTTTCTGTTTCTTGTCTAGCTGTTTAATTATCGATTATGTATCATGTAGTTTTGATGATGTGTATTAAAATTAACATAACCAATAATAGGAAGAACAAAAAAATGAACTCCCATCAGTAAAGGTATCTTTTAATTAATGTTTTCATTGCTGTAGAGGCAACATACAGGCATACCCCGCTTTAAGTACACTCACTTTAAGTACACTCGCGAGTAAGTACATATCGCCCAATAGGCAAACGGCAGCTCACGCATGCGCCTGTCATCACGTCCTGAACAGCAATACCTGTACCGAAGCTGTGTGCAAGCAGGGAGACTATAGAGCCTGTTACAAATGCGTTATTTACATCAGTTAAGCACGTATAAACCGATTGCAGTACAGTACATGCATCGATAAGTGGGGAAAAGGTAGTGCTTCACTTTAAGTACATTTTCGCTTTACATACATGCTCCGGTCCCATTGCGTATGTTAATGCGGGATATGCCTGTATTTCACTCTTTTTGAATCTGGGCCATGTTTAACAATATTTTAGATTTCCTTGTAATGGGATTAACTCATTCAGTGTTAAAATGTCTGTGGTTACAGAGTGTGATATAATGTACCGTTTTGGTCCGACACAGCACCGTGTTGCACCAAAACATTACAAAATAAATTGCTAACTGCTTTATTATAACTCCGGAGTACTACTCACATATTGGATTCTTTCATAGAGTTCCAAGACATGCAAGTATTATTTGTCAGTTAATTTGAGTGTATGTATATATATTTTTTTATACATGTGGTTACAGAATGCCATATAAATTTTGTCACTGGGGCCATGTCATCAGCATTGTATAGAGACATGGACGTGATCCTTTCAGACAGAAAAAGAAGTCCACTTTTTCTGTTTAGGAGCAATCAGTGGGTAAAACCTCCATGATGTTCATTGAAGGTCAACAACGTGTTGGCTTTTGAACACCATAGGGGTACTAATAATGAATAATCATGGTAACCTCCTGATTACTTGTAGACTGATTGTACAAGTACCGTAGAAAATGTATTGTATGCTTTCCTCAATCATGTACTCATCAGGTCAGGTTGCTCTGCTATAGTGCTTGTTAAAGTGAAACGACTTTCTCAATGCTATTATTATAAGGTATGACTGCCACCTAGAGTATCTTTAAGTATCACGTGTAACCGTTTTAGAATCTATTGATCACATGACATTGCCTAAATTGAAGCAAGATAACATTGGCAATATAAGGTTCCCTAATGTTTTAGCCTAACACAGATTTACTAATCTTTTGTCTTCATCCAGATGTTCTGGAGATCTGTTGAGGTGAATGTGCTCGGTAGTTTTAGATGGAGTCACTGCACAAAGGGCTTTTTGTTTTTCCTTTATAATTATAGAACACAAAACTAGATAAAACATTAGAATTACATTATGCAGTGTATCCATGATACTTTAAAAGGAGTGAAAAAAAGCAAGGACACAGCATTCTGCTCCCCACGACAAGAGGGAAGAAATGATCTGTTTTGCACAATCTGTTTTATTATTTCCACCATGTTCTTGATATCTCTTCACAAATAGTATAACTCATACAAAATGTTTTACCTATCCTCACCCATCACATTCACCCAGAGCAGGAGGTAGTGAGATGTCACTTTGGCCCATATTTAATAAGTGGTGCTATGCTGGAAGACACTAGTTCCTTGGATACGCTGCATTTTATTACTTGTGATGAAACCTGAACGTTGTGTATGGCTAGAGATGGGTGAATTTGTATTTGCGGTTGTTCAGTTTCAAATATTCACATATTCATTGGAGGTTTCAAAATTCCCCCCCAAATGGAAAAGAATGTAAGAAATTTGAGAATATTAAAGAATTTGCACCAAAAAATTGGAGAATATTACAACATTTTATTTTTATTTTTAAACAGAAAATTGGAGCATATTTAAAAAAATAAAAATAAACAATGAATCGCATAAAAAAAAAATGAAAATTTCCAAAAAATTAGAGGGGCAAATTAGCGAATCGAATTTCTACACTTTTGGCCATCTAGTGGAATTACCAGTGTATTACGCCCTTGTTTCTAAACTGATAAGATTATTGAAGCCTATACAGTACGTGTTGTTACTTTAGCGTTGTGTAAGAAAACACAAGGTCAATGATTCCACAAAATGTTAAAATATTTGTGTCTCACTGTGATTTTTACATTTGCTGGCATTATGAGTGCAACACAGCTTGTTTTTATTGTTTCTTGTACATTATCATCTTGTGCCTCTTGGGAAAAAGTTTCATACTGTACATATTTCAGAATAAATCACAATCAAGTTAAGAAGAGGTCCATCCAATACAAGAGAACCAGTGATGTAACTACATTTGTTGGCCCCCCCATCAAACATTTTGACAGTGCCCCTGTCACGTACTGCACGCCTATGAGCACGTGACCTGCATATGGGACCAGGATTAATACACAGCTATCTACCTGGCCCACTTTTCAACTTCCGCAATGGTCACTCAAATGAACAATATCTCCCCTCAATTTGTCCCAATATAGCATCTGTCATGGACAGCACACTTGTGAGCATGTGACTTATATATACAACCAGGGTTAATAAACACGGCTGAACTAGCCAACTCACCTTTTGCCTCCACAAGGTACTTATGAGGCCTTGGTGCTGTCAGCGCCCACACTGACGCTCCAACGACCATGTTGTTCCCTGGCATCCTTCCTCACTTCTGCCCACACTGAAGCTACAGTGGCCATCTAGGTTGCTGGCTTCCTGCCTATAAAAGGGCAGGACTTCCTCCAGGAAGGTGCCTGAGAATGGTTTGTATTGTATTGTATTGTATGTCTTTATTTATATAGCGCCATTAATGTACATAGCGCTTCACAGCAGTAATACATGTGGTAATACAATAAATAACAGATAATATAAATAACAGATCATGGGAATAAGTGCTTTAGACATTAAGGAAGAGGAGTCCCTGCTCCGAGGAGCTTACAGTCTAATTGGTAGGTAGGGAGAACGTACAGAGACAGTAGGAGGGAGTTCTGGTAAGTGCATCTGCAGGGATTAAGTTTGTTCCCATCAGAGTCCTGTGCTCCAGTTCATTTTCACCCTGCCTTGATCCCAATCTTTGACTTCGACCTTGCACCTCTGCCGCGTGTCTCGACCACTACCTGTGACCCAGACCTTGCTCCATTGCCACCTGCCTCGATCCCAGCCTTTGACCCCTTCCAGAACTCTAAACAGCTTTTGCTTCGGCACCTATCCTTATTCATCCCAATCCAGCCAGGCCTTTTGTCCTTGAGATAAATGCCTCTGATATGGGGATGGGAGCTGTTCTCTCTCAACATGAAGACTTGCAAGAAAGATTACACCCCTGCAACTTATTTTCTTAGACAGTTTCTGCTGCAGAGAGAAATTACAGCATCTCGAACCAAGAGCTCCTTGCCATCAATATGGCACTCAGATAATAGTGTCATCTTTTGGAATACATTGAAGGAGCTAGGAGACTTGGGACACACCAGGCCGGGTTGGCTCTGTTCTTCACTCAGTTACATTTTATAATCTCCTTCTGTCCAGGCTCAATCTGATGCCTTGTCCAGACTATTCTCTACTGGAGAGATCTTAGAGACTGATTAGGACCCCATTTTTTTCCCTTCCTGCATCATCTTGGTTTCATCTCCCCATTAAAATAAGATTCTTCTAGCACAGTTGGAAGTCTCTGCTCAAGCACCAGTACCTCCTTCAAGACCCGACATACCTCTGTGCTTCCGCAAAGAGGTTCTATGTTGGGAACATAAGTCCAAGTTCATCAGCCATCCCAGGGTGAAGAAAACACCTGAATATTTATCATACACGTACTGGTGGTTGCACTTAAGGCACAAAAATCTGTTGTAGCAAAATGTGTCCGAAAAATGTACTTTACTCTATAACCAGCATGCAACAGTTCAATCAGAGCCCAAAGTATCACCTTTTAAAGTTTTGTTTTAATATAAAAAATACAGCTTAGATTACAGAAAAAAGATTTTTACAAGAACATACAGTTACAATAAATGCAGACACGTTTCTTACAATAAAAGGATAAACATAGCAGAATTCCGTATACGTTACCACACGCCATAAATTCTTCCCATAGAAGTCACTGGCATAGAAAAGAGGAAAATTCAGGTGTCTGATCCCAAACACACCTCTGTTGAATTCTAATTTTCTATTCAAACATGCACACATTTATACCCAGCCCCTTTTGCATTGAAACACACATAAAATCCACACCTGTCGCAAATCAGCTAATTTGCTAACATATACGACTTGAAAGAAAAAAATATTGTCTTGCAGCATTTAAATATGGTCTGAATAAATAAAAAGCCTCATAACTTTGTGGCAATAATACTTAGACACAGGTGAGCCATATCGATAGGTGCAGGGAAGTTTGTTGAATGTAACTATTAATTTTCACCGGCTTGCTCCTAAATTTGAGTGACAAATGGATATCTGTCTATTGCCACCTCCTAAACGTGAAGGGTTTGGTTTTATTGCATCCGTCTTATTGCAACTGTTACGAATATCTATCTGTTATTCTTCAAAATAGATGTCATCCCATGATATCCTCATTTTTAATAAATGTACTCTTTCGTGGAATACCTTCTTAGCCTCGCCCTCTGATCCTTTAAGTGTGGTGTTGATTTTAGTGCCAGAAGGGCCATAATTTAATCCCATCCCTGGCAAAGCAGATGCCCTTTTCTCTAGATTCTATCAGTCCTACACAACCCAGAGCTGCCGAGACAGGCCATAAAAACAATTGTTGTATCTTTCACACAATTTGGAACCAACGTTAACCTCTGAAGTACCAGATTTATTAAAATACTCAATATCCCCTGCCATTTTTATTACAGCCCCCTAAACAAAAATACGAAACAAATGTAGTTTCCACCGGGTTCCCCGTGTGAGCAGCTTTGTCAGCACCCCCCTCTCACACACCTTGCTCAACCCCCCCACACAGTCCTCTTCATCCTCATACTCCCCCCTTTTAATGTCCCTCTCCCCCAGTGCCTCACACCCTTTCTTACTCTTTCTCCCTCTCTCCCCAGCTCTCTCACTCACTCTCCCCCCTCTCTCCCTCACACAGCCCTACTCCTCTTTCAATTCCCCCCCCCCACACACACATATACACGATCCGTCCCCCCACACACTCTCAATTCCCTTCCCCCATACACACACTCAATTCCCTACTACACAGACAATTCCCCACATGCACACAATTTTCACCCCCAACTCACAGACACTCACAATTTTCACCCCACCACACACACACTCAATTCCCCCCATACAATCCCTCTCCCACACACAATCCGCCCCCCTCACAAACACACAGTTCTACACACACACACACACACACACACACACACACACACACACACACACACACACACACACACACACACACACACACACACACACACACACACACACACACACACACTTCCCCCCAGACCAACGTCCCCCCCCTCCACACACAATTCTTCCCAACACACACACAATTCCCCCCTATACACACACACGCACGCACAATTCTGCCCCTATACACACATAATTCCCCACTAAACACACACTTCCCTCGCCCTCTATACACACACACTTCCCATCCACTACATTCACACAATACCCCCCCTCCTCCTCCCCTAGACACACCTTGAGGAGGGATAGGGCTGCTCGGAGCCCACCAGTGTGGGAGCTGCTGAGTGCTCAGCCATGTGAGGGTCGGGAAAACAGGCAGGGGAAGAATTGGCTGTGCAGCGACGCCCTCGTAACAAGCAGAGGCAGCAGCAGAAGCTGGCACAAAACCTTGAGCCCGGTGCTGGAAGTTGGAAGTGGGTTGCTGGTCGAACCAGGAGTCGCCTTTGCGCTGCCAGGCCCAACTTCCAGTCCCAGCCTGCAGGGCCCCCCTGTGCTCTTGGGCCTCTCCCCCGCACATGGTAGTTATGCTACTGATTTCTATGACTGCTCTATTTCTAAGGTCGGGAGGACCAAATGATGCCTTTAGTTTGAGTATAGACAATATTGGGGACATGAAAAGTTAGTAAATTGGAAAAAAAATTATTTTTTTCGTTTTCTTCTTTATGCAAGTTGGAACTTTGACCGTCTTTTTTCCTGGTTCTTATATAATTGAACAGAATCAGTTTAGTGGGATCAAATTCCATCCAAAAATTGCTCAAAATACATTAAATCCTGCAAATAAATAGAAATTGTGCTTTTACTAAATAGTTAAAATAGTTTTATTGTAAGGACAATCACAAATACAATTTGTTAACCATTGTAAACAAAATAGTATTACATGCTTATGTCCACCCATTTCCACCCACATCATGGTTACGGTTTTGCAAGCAAGAAAGCAATACATTTTTTATAATAACTTGAAGAGCTTTATCTTGTGGACAAAAAATGAAGAGATATGTTCAAATATTTCTATATCCACAAATATCCAATAACACAGTTGTTCTCAACTCCAGTCCTCAAGAACCCCCAACAGGTCAGGTTTTAAGGATATCCCTGCTTGAGCACAGGGGGCTCAGTCATTTTGACTAAATCATCTGTGCTGATGCAGGAATATCCTTAAAACATGACCTGTTGGCGGTTCTTGAGAACTTGAGTTGGGACCACTGTCATACAGATGCAGCGGCCGTTATTCGAACAAATCACGGAGCCGTGTTCGTGTGCGCTGCTGTATTCCACGTGGCATTAACGCGGCCAATCGCCCCAGGCACCCGTGTTTCTTGCGGTTGCTTTGTTTGAATTTCATGGATTCTGTTTCTTTGTGTGCAATGAAATGAATGAATTGTAATGTGTACAATACTGTGCTACTCTGTCAATTTCAGGTGTTTAAAAACCAGAACACTAAAATGCCATTTTCTGCACTCGACGGCACTCGCGTCTTAAGGCGGTAAGGTTGGAAGTAATCATGCGCCATGACATGGGTATTACGAGGTATACAACGCGTGAAGTGTTCGAATAACGGCTGCTACATCTGTAACATAAGCCCTTAAATATAATTATGGACTCTTTGTAAACAATCATTGAAAAACGTACAGATTTTTAGGTTGGATGATACTACAATGTTAAGTACTCTGCTAAGGCTGCTCACATAAAATACGCATTTTTAGTGGATAACACCACACAAATTACATAAGGAAATTAAATTGAAAAGTGGAATCTGGTAACAAAATAAGGATTGTAGTTTGCGGGGCTGACTGGTTGGAAAATGATGAAGAGTAACTTGAAGGGAGGAGGGAGACAGATCAGGGCTGCTAATCTGGTGTTGCTTTTATGGTTTTGGTTTAGATCTGGTGGGCTGGGCATTTGCCTCAATGTTTTGTTTGGGTCTTTTGTGGAGCAGATAGGACATGCACATACTGTAACTTTTTAAGTATCCAGAGTCACCTAAGGGTGTCACATTAGCTCCGTTCAGACACAGAGAGAGAGAACAAGAGAGAACGAGTGAGAGAAGGAACGAGAGAGAGAAGGAACGAGAGAGAGAGAAGGAACGAGAGAGAGAAGGAACGAGAGAGAGAGAAGGAACGAGAGAGAGAGAACATGAGAGAATGAGAGAACAGGAGAGAGAGAGAACGAGTGAGAGAGAAAATGAGACAGAGAGAACAAGAGAACGAGCGAGAGAGAGAACGAGAGAGAGAGAATGAGAGAACGAGAATGAGAGAGAATGAGAGAGAGAACAAGAGAGAATGAGAATGAACACAAACTCATTAGCATATCTAAGGGGTGCTACTTTTTTTTAGCACAGGTGTTTCTCCATATTTTATTTGGAGGGAGGGGATATATATATATATAAAAAAAAAATATATATATATATATATATATATATATATATATATATATATATATATATATATATATATATATATATAATGCCTTGGACTCAAAATTAGGTCGCTCTCTTACAGGCATAACATGGTGTTAAGCCTATTCTTATTAGATAAGTAATGGCCATTCTTTTTGCATATAATTAGGTTAGTGGATACCCTTTAAATTCACGGAAATTACTGTCCACTACCTATTTAGGTAACATCATGTTGATGTCCTTGATTTAACGGAGCTTCGTGCATCTGAGTCATATAGCTCTTTGCAAATGTCCCAATTTTGAGTATGGCAAAAAAGATTGTTGCGATCCAAAAGTTTTCAACAAGTTTGCTTAAACACTAGAAGGCAATGATCATTCCATGTTCGATTAATTTTTATTTAATTTCGCTTTGGAAATTTGATTAAAAGTTAAAAAAACAAACTTTTTTTAAAAGTCACAGGGTTTCTATTTCTTAAAAAAAAAAAAGCGAAATGGCGAATTTTGAACAATTTTGTTCGAGAAAATCACAGATTACTATATTGTATATAAGTATGCGAAACTAATGTGAGTGTACATTGAAAGTTACCTGTACCTTATTTCTGCAGGTTTCTAATATTTATTTTGACTATTCATAGACATTGTGCCTGGAATGTATTATTATGTTTAACTGAGAGGTCTTTTAATCAGTAAAAAGTTAAAAAAAAAAAAAAAAGAAGAAAATTCCATCTTAGTTTCAATAAAGTGCAAGCAGTGTGCAACATTTGGTAACAATTGATTAATAATTCAATATTTATTCGCTCCGTGAAAAGAAACTAATTGTAAAAAGAACATTAACAAATATCTTGGAAATTATCATGTATTGCTTTGGTTAGGGGATCAAACAGAACTACGCCTAAAAGAAAAATGTAGGAGCATTTCCAAACTTTTTGGAAAACAAAAACGGTGGTGATTTAAATTTTTTTATCATTCTACGTGAATATTTCAAATGTTAGAAACCTGCAGGGGATTTAATTAGAGGTGGGAGGCTGGTACAAAAATAAATAACAATAAGTGAGAATGTACCCCTTATGGCCATACAATAATATATTAATAGCAGTGTATGTACAACCGTAAAACATTTCCTGTACTTACTATGAGAAAACAAGTGCCAATCATAGCAGCTTTCATTTTAACATCAAGATCTACTGGAAACTCAATCCCAAAGTTATCAGCATTGGTGAAAACATCATTCACAAATCCAGACCAGTACTTGGAAATCTTCCCGATGGTTGACTTTTCATTAAGAGTTTTCACCTACAGAATATGGAAAGAAAGAAAATATATATACTGTATATACACCTTAAGTCATAAACCGCATACTGCACAGGGGTGAGGGATAGGCTTCAGTCACAGATACAATCCAGGATGCATTGTTAAAAACCTCTCTTGCTTTATCCATTGTAACACCGCCGGAGGAAGAGATCAGTGTATATCGAAAGCTCGCACAAATAAAAGCATTTCGTTAGCCACAGAACGGTATTGTCTATTCATTTTTGATTATATATATATATATATATATATATATATATATAAAAATAAATATTTGTTTTATTAATATAATAAACAAGTCGTAATCTCATCAAATGGAGGCTACAAAGTCTATGTTAGGAGCAAAGTCCTATTTCAGAGTAAACGGAGATCTTTCTAGGTAAGAGGCGCTTGATTAAGCCGTAATTAAGAAATGAGAATGGCATAAAAATATGTTTTAATCAATATTTTTCTAGACTTGTAAACACTGTTGAATTTCACACCTCACTGTTTCACATGGGACATTAATACACGTACCTTTCCAAGTTTGTATTTCAAATGGTTCCTAAATGGTATTTGCTTCACACTGCTTTATGTAGAGAGGTTTGAAACATGGGGTATTATTAAGAGTACTAATAAATACATTATAGAGGAAAATGTTTCCATTAAATTGCACTGAGATGATGCAATGCTTTATCGGGAAGAAAGTAGCTACATGACATCACTATTGTATATGTATCATTGACATACTGTAGGAGTTTAGGATATTAACTATTGGACAGATTGAATATATTTCAGTGTTAGGAAGTACCTATAGAAATGGAATCAACGCTCTTCAATTAACTAGAAACATAGTGTTTGAAAGTAAAAGAAACATTAACGTTAAGGTCAATTGCTGCCAAGGTGTAAAACCACAGCTTGAGGCTGCTACAGTATAAGTAAAGTAGGCATGAATAGACCCATCTGCTTTGGTGCATGTAATGACCTTGTGAACAGGGGTTGCTGTAAACATAATACTAAACAAAAATACAGTATATAGAATAGTGAACCAAAATAGTCTACCCCGCACTCAAACAAGATACAAACAGTTGGTTCAAAGTAATATTTTTACTAAGAAGGACAAGAATAATCAAATAACACAAAACCAGAATAACCTAACATAGTATAACAAAAAATTAAAAAGGGAAAAAAGACGAAAAAACGGGGACACACGACGCCAGCATCATTTTCACTAGGACTGGAAGTGTCTGCGAATCATCTCATGAATAAGTACTCATTCTGTCTTGATGCTCCAGATGGAACTCTGTTAGACTTTTTCTTCTAAAAGGAAAGTTCTGCTTTTGTGTTATTTGATTATTTTTGTCCTTATTAGTAAAAATATTACTTTGGACTATTTGTATCTAGTTTGAGTGCATGGTAGACACTATTTTGGTTCACTCGATTTTTGTATTGGAATTGGTGAGGATTCCTCTCTTCCTGCACACCATTTCTATACCTTTTAGATAGATCTAGTTTTTTATGTAGGTAGGTGGTGCTGTTTGTCCTTTGTGATATACTAAAAATATATACTGTATGTTGGTAGCAGTGTATACAAGTAACTTTTTCAAGTTTATGGAGTAGTGGTTTTCAGGTAGTCAGGCATATTAGTTGAGTCTCAGTATAAAGCAGTAATGCAGTGGACCTTCATGGTTAGCAATTGCAGAATTGTATAATGAGCAGAATTTTATTTTGAAATGTGTGAGTAGGAACAGATACAGAAGTGTCAGCAGCAGACAAGAGGGGATGGTGGTTCATGGGGACCTTGAAGTTGTAAAGGTAGAGTGTTCAGATTATAGAAAACAATGCTCCCGCTTTAAAATGTGGAAAAGCTTGGACATTTAGGCAGGGGCTGGAGGAGAGATGTCCTACAGATAGGAAATAGAACATGAGTAGCAGTCAGTAGAGATGGACGAAAGTGTAAAAGATAGGCATGGACATTTCCACCCACACTTCTATATGTCTCCGCAAACCTGTGAGGAGCTTACTCTCTCTCTTTGTACTCATATTTCAGGTTCTGGAGGAATTTGATAAAGTTCGTTGAAGTAAACTCTAGTGGGGAAACTGCATGGTCGCAGGTTTTTTTAAAGGTAGGCGAACCAAACTTTTTTGGACCAATTTGTGAAAGTTCGACCTTGAGATAATCATACGTTCAGCCATGAAATCTATTTGGTGCTCAAGAAAGGGGATGACATTTTGGTAGACTCAGGAGCAGAACCAAATAGACTGTAATGTCTCTTTCAGTCCAAGACTGTGTCTTTTTGCTTAGTAAATATGGGCCAATGTGTTCCTTTTAATTAGTACCTTCTTCCGTAATTAGCAGATTGTCTTTGTTTAATAGAATTTCTTCACAAAAAGCAATAAACAAATGAAAGCGTTTATAACAAAAAAAATCTACTTATTTGCCATTATTGTAAATTAAGATATTTTTTTTATTGTGCAAATTGAGAAAACCGAATACAAAAACTGATTTATCTTACTTTTGTAAACGGTTAAACCGTTAAACAGCAAAAAAAACAAAACAAACCCTGGCACAATTATTTCACTCTTTCAAAATACACTTTGCAGCACTTCTATGAAAGTAACTAAATAAAATATTTTCTGGTAGCACAGAGTTCATCACAACGCAAAACGAGAGAAAGAGAATAGTTAATATGTTTTTTAGTAAAAACTTCAAAGCAGATGTCTTTGCCTTGTAGGCTGTTTTTATTCTTAGATTTACTTCACTGCCCCAGTATTGCATGCTGGCCTCCGTGGTTTCAGAAAGAATTTCAGAAACAAAGACCCATTTGAGCAGATCTTGGGCAATTAGAGGAACAGCCACGTTAGCAAATGTGGTAAAGACAGAAATGAGCATTTTACCCACATTTTTTGCCATGTCAAATGTAATGAAGACATTTTTTTTTATCTAATATTAAAAGTTATGGGATCATTGTATTCATTTCGCAATTTCATGTTGACATGGGACTATATACATTCAGTGTTGTGTGTCAAGGTTGTTTTGGATTATAGTCTTACTGTATATGGTACAGTATTGTATATACCCTTTGATGCCTCAGTATCCAAATGAAAGAATAAAAGTTAACAGTTACAAAAAACAATACTAATTTTCTCACTACAATATGTAAAGTCTTTACCAGAAATCTAGAGGGGCCATTAAACTTTACTGTTCATAATAAAACATTTGACTGCCTTTGAAAGTGGGTATTAACAGAGATATGACAGAAAGGTTAACTTGTAGCGACAGAGAGAGTTTGGAAATATGATTATTCCTCTGACATTTCAGTCACCTTTACCAAAAATATAATTAACAGGAAATAAACATATGAAAGGTTATATCAATCACTCCAGCCTGCAGATTATCTACGTTGCTTCTGCTGCCTATAACAAACATGATGGCTTAAATGAAATACAGACTAAAATGATAGGTCAAATTAAAAACAGAATAAATACTATTTTCAGATGTCATTGACATAACAGAGTTTGACTTGTCACTTCTTCTGTTTGCAACGTGTCACCATGTGTGATATATTCTTATATATAATATGCATCTCTGAATCATCTCGCTAATACACCATCTCTCCTGATCAAATAGCACCTATGCATTTCTGAACCTTCTTGTCAAATGATTTAATCACCATTAGCAGTGAATATAATTTTTCTTCATAAGGAAATAATTATTTGCACAAGGTCTCACGCAGTTAGTGCTAGCTTTAACTTACATTGTTGAGGATAACTTCTTGAGGCACCAAACTAGCAAGCGTCTAGTAAACCAACAAGTATGTGGACTTATGACTCCATTGCCCAGGACACTGCACTCTCATAGTTATCAAAGGGTACAAATAAATGTAGGAGTTAAAAAGAAGAAATATATGTTAGAGTGCACTACATTGAAACAGGGTTTTCATAAGATACAAACTGTAGCAATGCATTGCATTTTCAACATACAGTACTAAGCACTCTGTTTTTATTTTATTTTTTTAAATCATAGGAGTCATAATATATATATATATCCAGACCCTGAATATGTGTTTCATTAAAGTATAAATAAAATAAAAAAGAGACTACAGGAGAAGAAAAGAGCCCTGTAAATAACTCTAGGATAGTTAAATCATACCTAACTGTGGTCTTACACTTATGCAGATCCTGAAACATACCTATTTTAGGGTCTCGATGTGAGTAACATCACCTTTAGCTCTGACCTAGCTAACATAACGTTAAATCCCTGCGGTCACTATAACGGAGCTCTGTGGATCTGCGCTGTTAGAGGGAACGACTCTTTTGCATATCAATAGATCTGATTGAGCCACCTGTGTTGAAGCAGGGACTGAGTGAGCCACTTGTGCTGAAGCAAGGATATCTTGAAAACCTGACCTGCTGGGGGAGCTGTAGGACTGGAGTTGAGCACCCCTGAGCCCTGACTTAAAACATACTACACTGAATGTAGAATGTTGAGGTTGAGATAAGCCACATATGCTTATGGTAACAAAAATGACCAGCGTGTCAGTGCAAAACGAGACATTTAGTTGCCCAAGAAGCATATGAAGATAAAATCTGCCCCAAAACTTTCTGGTAGTAAATTGATAAAAACAACTGTAATTGAAAATGTGAAACAGGAATGATGGTTTCATGAATCATACCTCAAAGTCAACATCTCCAAAACAGCTGCATGTTAGATATGGACCAACGATTTCCAACACGTCTTCTTTCCTCTCATTCTGAATGGTGAACTTTGGCAGAAGAGGGTCCCATTTCTGGACAATGAAGCCAACGGTTGTACCGGGAGGAGCTTGCACTTCCAGCTGGCAAGACAAGAGTTACATTAGGTTTGATGACATTTCAAGGATATCGCATTGACCTTCCAATGGCGAACTGCGACTAAAAAGATATCGTACAGATTAGAAGCGCAGAGTAATATTGACACCTTGGACAGGTTTTCACAGCAATTTATTCAGCAGCCTGTATGCTCAGAGATATGACTATTATAAAATGAAGTGAGAATTTGTTGTTTCTTAGGTTCGTATGTGTCAAAACTAAGTCACAGCTGTGGGTTTATTTTTTAAATTGTGCACATAAATGCATTAATAAAAACTGCATCTGAATCAAGGTGGGGAATCTATAAATACATAAATGAATCGTTTTTTCCTAATGTTGCAGTGACTGCGGTGTCATTTAGGGTTGCAATAAAGCGCACCACATTCATTCTTTCACTGCCCTTTTAATATAAAGTAATTTGCTGTTGCAACTGTTCTGCAGCAATGTAAATGGGATAAAATACTGTATATCGGGGTACAAATTCCCAATTCACAACAAACACCATATTAATAAAATTTATCTCCTTCTCAGTTTACATACCTATTATTAAAGCATCAACCCTACTTTATCTAAGGCTTTTCTTGGGTCCTTGGTTTTCTTCTGCCAAACCTTAAGCATCTTTGATATTTTCCTCACCACATGTGTTTGGGGGCATTTTCCATGTGTCTAATATTCCTTCAATAACCCTTTAATGTACTCACTCGTCTTTACCAGGAGTCTATCATCCAGCTTCAGAGCATACTGTAAATGCGCATTATAGTATTTTTTCCTGCCTATGGGGGTAAATCTATACTGAAGTGTTCGTCCAAGCTGTTTTCGCATGGAAGTCCCCATTGAGGTCTATGGGATTTGCAGATACAAAATGGTCTCGTCAGCCCCTTCGGTGTATATAGCATAAGGCCCTATATCTTGATAATAATAATAGCATGCTCTTGTATAGCGCTGCTAGTTTACGTAGCGCTTTACAGAGACATTTTGCAGGCACATGTCCCTGATCCGTGGAGCTTACAATCTATGTTTTTGGTGCCTGAGGCACAGGGAGATAAAGTGACTTGCCCAAGGTCACAAGGAGTCGACACCAGGAATTGAACCAGGCTCCCCTGCTTCAAACTCTCAGTGCGTGTCAGCAGCTTTACTCACTGAGCCACTCCCTCTCCCTAATAATAACAACCGTTGGTGTATGTGAAAGTATCACAACTGTGTTTGATATTTTTATTTTAAATGTTGCCAAGCCTCACAGGGCTAATCATTTCCCGAAATTAGTCATAGAGGCTGTATTTTCACCAACTCCCAGTGACATTTCCAAGATGTTAAGCGAGAAGCCTGTTTGAGAGCAAGAGGTACCTGGGAAATAAGCCTATTTGCATATCTAATTTAAGATTATTTGCATTCTACATGACCTTATTTTCCTGGTTTCTCAGGTATTTTCACAGGCACAGGACTCTCCACATGCACTATATGTGGCTCTATTTGAGGTGTATAAATATACTGAATAGTGCTTCTCTCAGCGATGATAATATACTAGTGATTAACACAAACTGACTAACCTCTTGCAAGTAGCACGGAAAACAGCAACTAATGCACCTCAAGGGCCTAATAACAGTGATTACTTCTTGGCCTTTATTATTAGAAATCCGGATGGTAAAGGGCCGCAGTGGCCCGCAGACGTTTCTATTAAGGTAGATATTTTCCTCCATGGCGAAATAAAGTCTTTGTCCCAGGTTGTCCTTTATTTCATACTTGTTGCTCTTCTCGGTGCCAAAAAAAACTAGACAAACAGACCCCAATTAAAAAAAACGCGTAACTTAACATGTTTTTAATTATCTGTTTTTTTTTATTAAAACACTGCAATATTCAATTAATGCATGCAAAATAACGAGTCATTGTGAAAGCTGTAATTGTTTTAGTCCATGGTCTATAACATGCTGTTTTTCAATCATTGTATAATTTAACACTGAGCTACTGGTTAAATTCCTTAAGCAATATTTAAATTCTGTATGAGTAGCTAAACCAAACAGCAAAGTGAGCGATGAACTGTGCGTTTAAAAAGCCGGAGGGATCTTTCACAGTTCTTATCATCCAGAATCCATCAGTGAACATGATATAAAATACAAAATATGCCTCCCACAGTGATCGATCAGGCTTGAACAGTTTTCTTTACCACACCTTCCCAATACCTGCATTGCTCCCTTCATGTTTTTTACACAGGGCATACCATTAAAATATCCTAGTTGTTGCAAAAAAAGGCATCAAAGTTTATGTAGCCTTAGGCAAGATTATCTGCATGAAGCCAGTTGCCAGCTGGGCACCTACTCCTGTGGGGGCCCTCAGTCATGTTGCTTAATAAATTGTCTCGTAGTAAGGCAAAAGTCTTAATTGAATTTAAGCCAAAATGGCCTTTTGTTAAATCACACATTTATCATGTACATTAACATTTTTTTTGTATTCTTTTGAGAACTCTGTGGTAGGTAATTGGTAGTGGGTTTCCTGTAAATAAAGCTTAGATAATACAATCTTCACACAGTATGAATGACATAACTAAATAAATCAAAGTACACGGGTTCGTAGACATGTCTCACGGTTGTGTCTGACCTGCAGCACTGATATGACAACACATTGTTCTGCATTAAAGGGTTCTATTGTGCGCACGTCCTATAAATTCACCAGAGTAATGGCAACAAAGCATAAATATTTGATATAAATATTTAATAATCTGCACTATCCTAAACTAATTAAGGTTTAGTCCCATCACTGCCAAATGAACCTGCAATGTGTTGCAAAAAATGATTACATATACGTTATTAATGTAGCTAAACTCTAAGGCCCATATTCAGTAAAAGGTACTAAATGGTAGGAAGTCTTACGTCCCATTCATTTGAACGTGAGTTAGGGTGGTCCAAAGAATAACATCCTTTGAATACGGTCCTACGTTTTTATCAGTAATAGAAGTGTGATGGTACTAGAGCAGGGGTGGCCAACTCCAGTCCTCAAGGGCCACCAACAGGTCCGGTTTTAAGGCTAACCCTGTTCAGCACAGGTGGCTCAGTCTTTCTGAGTCACCTGTGCTGAAGCAGTGATATCCCTAATACCTGGCCTGTCGGTGGCTGTTGTTGACTGGATTAGCCACCCGTGGAATAGGGTTTTTTGTTGTTATACTGTAAATACTGTAAGGTATACATTTTTCTAAAATACAGTCCAAAAACCTTTCCCTCAATATTTAACAAATGTAAATTTGTTCTTAATTCAGCAGAGTAGTACAGTACGTACAAAGACAGACGTGTCTGTTAGCAGTGATCCCCGCAGTCAGCTCTGTTATAAATCCACTCCCTTCTTGCTGCCTTCTTAGTGTAGTAAGTGCCACAGTTTTTAGGCCACTTTTTCCACTGGTTTATATAATACTATTTTTCTACTTACCTCCCAAGAGCTCCACCTGCTGGTGAATAACGATCTGCTGTATCTGCGTTTAAATGACAATTACATTGAGTGCATTTTTATTTTAGTCATATACAGTAATAGTAATTTGCCGTAAGTGGTAACCAGGGTTTGTTAACAGAAACCATGCAAGATACATTAGAAAGATACCATAAAAAAAGGAACTCAATTTATTTGTGTTATACAATTCGGGCCATATTTACTAAGCAGTCTTCTGCCAGTCTTCTTCTTTGGACCACCCTGGGTCAGACCGTGGTAGAGGACTGCAACACTCCTTCCTGATGATACACCTGTGGTGGCCGTCCACAGCGGCAGATGTCCAGATCCAGGAAGGGGAAAGCCAAAATAAATTGGCCCAGGATCCTCAGAGTAGTTCACCACACACCTTTGGGGTCTCCAAATGGGTGAGCGTGCAGACCATTTGGAGACCCCCCAAGGTGTGTGGTGTGTGGTGAACTACTCTGAGGATTCTGGGCGAATTTGTTTTGGTGGACGGCCACCACTGGTGTATCATCAGGAAAGAGTGTTGCAGTCCTCTACCACAGTGTGTCCCAGGGTGGTCCAATTGCCTGTATTTATAGCACTTTTGTAAGTGTATTACCTTTTATTTTTGCATGAATATAAAGCAGTCTATACTATCTGTGTGTCCTCTCTGTTTTCCACATATGGGAATTTGCCCATCCCTTCCATCCTGTTCCTGAGGGACGCCCTCTGACAATATTTGAAGAAAACCCTTGTGAGTTGGTTACTCTAAACAACCACACTGCCTACTATAATTTTCTGAATTGTGAGTGAGATAACTACGAACTTTCACCTTAATATTAATCTTGTTTAAACAAAATTGCACTATATGCTTTTTCACATAATTCTGGAAGTATTTGCACTCTTGATCCTCCGCTTTACTATATAATGTAAATGTACAGTATAATGTATGATGAAAAACGGTGGGTCATATTTCATTTGGTATATTGCATGTAGATCCACAAGCTCTGCAGCTTGAGAAATATAGAGACCTGTCAAAGACCTACACGGAAACCAGTGACCATGCAAATGTTGTTGTATACTATTGTCTCCAGAAATCTGAATTGCTTAAAGTACAATACAAAAATAATAACAACATCTTGAAATATGAAAATAACCTTGCTCAAATGTTCCAACCCAGGTGGGAATAAGTAAGAGGGATGGGGAGGTGTTGTTTGAGAAGGAGCTGACTTCAATTGTGTTGAAGACTCTTCATGCTCTGTGTGATCCAGTGGGTGGGGTGTACCAGGTAGATAATCCTGAAGATTTTTATCTGATTGACCTTGGATATCTAAATAAACAACAACAAATCATACAGTGTAGGTAACAATAAGAATATAATGTTGCCTTGATTGCGTTAGGTTAATGTCTCGTTATGTCAATACCGGAACCTCTGTGGATCTGGGCCTCTGGACTGTATGGAACCTAACCACATATTCGAAATGTACTTCTTCATATCAGTTTTTGCTGCCACTATTTCCTTTCGCTGTTTTGTGCCAGACCAGCCTGAAACCGTTTCCAAAAAAACCTTTTTAGTTCCTATTTAAATATGTATAAGTTAGTTGTAAATTATTTATGTGCTAAGCGCAACTCTATTTCATAGAATACAGTGTCTCGACTCTATTCCTTTGTGTTACATGAGATGTTATTTATTAAAATGAATAAAGCTGTTACATGAGATTAAAAATACATCTAGATAAGTAAATGGTGTACACTTAATTTTAGAATATTAGATAAGCACATAGACATTTCTGTGATACTTCCAGTTCTCCATCAGAGTGGTATCTCCCTCTCCCCTTGTAGACAAATTACATGTTTGATATTTAGTATTTAAAATGATTTATTATGTACTGTATTGTATATTGTGTTGAAATGTTGAACATCAGGTCAGGGGGGGCATAGGTGATTTCTATTTTGGTACAAATGTCATAGCCTGAAATAGTATACAGACATCTAAAAACGTGTTTTTACCATTCTTGTTTATGGTAATAGTTTTGTTATTTACCTTGAGCTGGAGATAATTTACATTTAATACCAATTATTTCGAGTCATTTACATGTCATATTTAGGAAACGCAGGTCTTGAACACTTTTTAACGAATACTGTACTATGTTATATACACAAATGTTGTACAATGAACCACTGTAATTATGGGTATGTGCAAAATAAGATGTTAAAGCGTCTAAAACAATATTGTATCCTCTTGCATACCTTACAATGCATTGCTGACCCTCTGGCAGGAAAGGGGTTAAGCTACTAATATTTATTTTATCATGTGATGCCGTGTGTGTTCAGCAATCAAAAAGTGATATCTAAGAAGCTGAACGTGCACTCATGGTGATGTCATTTCTCGCTCTCTCTCTCTATCACCTCTTCCAGCAACAGCCTTTTGTAGTACATGACAACAATGGTTCTCCTTGTTGTTGTTGGAAAAATAGTAGAAAAGTCTGTAATTGTGCTTGCTGCCCAGCGAATCAACACATTCTCACATTTGGACTCAACAATCAATTTCTCAATTTTTTATAATTATAATTGTATAATAATTGTTGCTACTAGTGATTTAAATATATATTGTTTCTAGTAGCACAGTAGGAATAGCGCTGATTTTGTATGTTATTTTCTTGCTCTATAGCCCTTTTATAGTGTCTGCATGGATAGAATTTGATTTGACTTAAATAATGATTCATTATTTCCCGGCCGTTATCCTTAACGGACTTTGGAAATTATGGGATGAATATAATTTAGGCTGGAATAGACTCATTCAGAATAACAGCCATTATAAATAGCACAATGATTTATACAGGAGTAAAACCTTGTTAACATCATATTCATTTTTTAGTGAATGCTGTGTTATGATTGGGCGTTAATTAACAGGTCAACATCATGTTAAATGGGCTAGCAGAGTTTAGTTAATCTGGGTCAAACGATCAGTAATTATAGTCATTCCAGCCCACACAAAAACAGGCTTTTTTTTTAATATGGAAATTCTCCATCATTTCTAGAAAATGCCAATTATTTTGCCACTTGCTTCCATCTCTCATTTGAATCAACCACATAAGCTTGTGAAGTGTCTATACATTATATTTTAAGGCGCTCTGTTACAGAATAGGTAGCCTCAATCTAACACCTGGAAGACTGATTCAAGATAAAACAGATCAGTTATCTGTGCAGAACCAAACTTGACAATCTCACACACCCCATTGTGTTATATTATGTGTGTCGTATTATTCTCATCTATGGTTTAAAGTCAGACAAATACCTAAGGTCATTATTTAGTGGGCTTGCCCATGCTTCCGGCTGTACAGCAAGTATGAATCCGCTATTAAAAATAATCATTTATTGACTTACCTTGCGAGGCCATGAAGCCACCCGAGCCACTTCTTCAAAGGGAGCCAGGTTAAAAGCAAAGGCTTTTCTTTTTGCAGTATGGAAGGCAGCTCTCAGCATGTACAGATACTTCACAGGCGTCCTACTTGGTGCTATGTTCCACAGGAACAGGTAGGAAAAAACTTTCCCATCTCATGTTGCAAACTCATGTATATTGTGTGACTGTAGATAACCAGGTGAAAGACTGCAATCAATTGCAAAGAATTTTCATAGATAATATGGTGTCAATAAGATACAACAGGCGATATACACATAAACATGAGTTGAGTCATTGCAGAACACAAAATCTTAAGCTAAATGATACTCTTCTGTGTTATTTTTTATGCTATGCTGCACTCTATTATTCATTCATACATAATAAACGAGTTTCAGAGAGAAGGAATCACGTAGACATTTCTCTTCTTTCATAATAAAGTCTCCTGAAGCGTAGAGTTTGGTTCCTAGAAAATGTTGATTGCCTTCCTCAACAAACGGGTTTTTATTTTACCCGGATCTGTGATGGATTGATGTTATTCATTGTTAATACAGGCAACGAGAAAGGAATGGAAACAATTCAGAGTTTTATTCCCACAACTCAAATTGTAATTATTATTATCTGTCACTGACACGGGAAACATTACAGAGAAAGTGGCCTAGCATTGTAAATCACACAATGCCAAATCTGTGTGTGTTTAACCATCATTGTGACGTCTCAATGTTACAAAATATATAACAAATGCAGACAGTACTGTATATAGGTCTATTACAAAATATCATGTGTTCAATTACTTTTAAAAATATATTCAGATCTACAGACGTACAGTAATCTGGGCAATGTAAGTTGGAAATGTTTGTGGTGAATGTGAAACAAATATTAATTCAGTTCTTTGAAAGCATTGTACTATTCAATACCACACTGGCCCATATTTAGTAAATGGTGGTGTAGCCCTCCTTGCCCGGCTCCTAAGGAGCTGTACATCAGGTGTCTATGATCTGTGTAGGCTGGCAATTGATAATGCAATGATGGGCACCAGGAACTTTATTCATACAAACAGGAGCTTTATAACCGCCGTCAATAAAGGCACAGTCTAACATACACCACTTTATATACTGTCCTAGCGGCCCCAATCTCGGCCCGCTAGGCAGGTACTAAGATTTGGGTCATAATGGGTTACCTAAATGATCCCTCTCCTACATAGCGTCTTTAGAGCTCCTTCTCCTGCGGGCCCTTGCTGGGCCATGTACTAGTGTAGATCCCCTCAGGCTGTCATCATTATCCCTGTCTTGGGTACTGAATGCCACCTTGTGGCCTTCTGTGTTAGCTAGTAGAAAAAACTAGGGTATGACCCCCAAATATCGAGGCCACTAACCAGGCACTATGGAGTGCGTTTGAAGACAGAAGGGAGCATTTTTTCTCTTCTGTGTTAGCTAGCCAAGGAACCTCAAGTTGGGCTGATCCTGTCCTGCCTCAAGGCCTTGGCTTGGGGAACCTCGTCTAGGCATAGGCTTTCTCCATCTGAAACAGGAGAGTCGGGAGAAGCCATTCCTATGGACACTATCTAGGTCGGACACTATCCCTAACTACAAAACAAGAAAGGGGGTCACTACACTGTTATAGAGCTATTTATACACCAAACATTATTTACACTATCTACAGCGAGGCTCCTCCAATGCTACTCCTCCAGGAACCTGTTCCAGCACCTTCTCCCTCACTATATATATATTCCCTACTGTGATGTCATTGTCACCAGGCTGACGTGGGCAGGACTTAGGTTCTGCCAGGTCGACCAGTACTATGTGATGGGAGGGAAGCGTTACTCTATGTGAGCCCACACGGTTAACCCTTAAGGCCAACCCTTAAGGCCCTCATAATCCCAAAGGGGGTTACAGGGATATTCCATAAAACACCTTCTGGTGCTGGAGGACACCTTACAACTCATTCAAATGAATAGGCTGTGAAGTGTCTTGTTTAATAGAGCTACTTAAATATAGTCCATTATATAAAGGTATACATTTATGGCCTGTTCAACATTGAAGGAAAACATGCGTTTGTCTTGATAATTCAACATAATCTATGCACAGCACTTTTCGTCAATGAAAATCATTATATGTTCATTACATATTTAATATGGGAGAAGGAGCGGCTCAGTGAGTAAAGACACTGACTGGCACTCCCTGAGTTTGAAGTAGGGGAACCAGGTTAAATTCCCGGTGTCAGCTCCTTGTGACCTTGAGCAAGTCACTTTATCGCCCAGTAAATAGATTGTAAGCTCTACGGGACAGGGACCTGTGCCTGCAAAGTCTCTGTAAAGCGCTACATAAAACTAGCAGCTCTATACAAGAACAAGCTATTATTATAATATGTACATATTTAATGTCCATGTTTCTTATCAATTCTGAAACATCAGACTTACAGTAGTTTGATCCTTAGCTTTTTTCCATATTTAGAATGCATCTGTGTGTATCTATACATGTATAACTCTGTTAATGTATAGCATTAGTCTATAGGATGCCAGATCTACTGTACCAATAAAGTACATTTCTTAAAAAATCTACGTAAGTACCAGCACGCACTGTCTAATAGCTAAATGATGAAAACAGTTGTAATGCAGAATAAACATTTAATAATAAAATGAACCAGAAATAAATCATATGTGTTTGCAGAAACCAGTATCACAAATGGGCATGTCACAAAGTGAGGGGTGGGGGGGGGGGAAAGAAGGAAAAGGGGAAAAAACATGAAACACAAGGAATATACACAAAAAAAACGGAGAACGGAAAGTATGCTAGGGGGGCGACGTTTCGAGGGACTACCTCTTCATCTGGCCCATTCCCCCTGGTCCAAAAGGACCGAGAGGTACTTCCCTAAGCCTCCCTTCCCCTATACCTGGTCAAATCAGACACCCCTGAAAATAGCTAGTAAACATATAGTGTAAGCTAAATACAGCTAAAAAGCTAATAGCAGGGCAGCAAGAATCCACTAATGGTACAGTTAAAGCTGAACACAGCTTGCAAGAAAGCAGCTTGCAAATGAGCACCAAGAGTCCACACAGTCAGTGAAAGGTTAATGAGAAAAATAAATGAAGTGGTCAAACCCTCAGTGGCTCTGCTCCTTCAGCTGCTTGTGTGGAGTTTGATTTATTTCTGGTTCATTTTATTATTAAATGTTTATTCTGCATTACAACAGTTTTCATCATTTAGCTATTAGACAGTGAGTGCTGGTACTTACTTAGATTTGTTAGTACTATACAGGGGAATAAGGGTCCCCTTTTGTTCCGTGCACCCTGCAATTGCATATATTTAACACCATCAGAGTGCTGTCTATCGTCCCCTTTTACCCTTAGATTTCTTAAAAAATGTTTTTACATGTTCATGGAAAGCAACATACTAAGCAATAACAAACATGGAGAAAATACCCTGATAATATTTTCTACCATTTAAATACTGTCTAAAGGATGTGACGTCACTTTAAGGGATTGTCTTCAATCCCATTGGCTCTAATACCATGTGATATGGCCATGTGGTTTGAAGGATGTGACGTACCTCCCTTGAAGATGACGTCACACCCTTCTCCAAAAAAAAGAGGCGGGCACATGATACATCGTCCAGTCAGATTGGAGCTGTACCACCTGACATAAACATGTCACATCACAGGCCATATTTAAGGCCTTGATGCCTCATTTGAGCTCAAGAAGCTGACGAGTCAACATCGTGTTGTGCATTTACCAGTGGGTTTTTGGATTAACAGATGAAGAAAAAAGATGAAGAAAAGAAAGAAATAATTACAGGTGAAGAAAGAAGGTGTTAGAAGATTGTGACGACTCAGGAGATTCCTTCCTCTCCCTCTTTCCCATCTCCTGTTACCCTTTCTTCTCCTTCCCACTCCTCTCCTTCATCTTCCACCTCTCTCCCCTTGCCGCAGCGCGTTCCCTGCAGGTCTCGCATAATCACGCACTCCCTTAGCCCCTGCTGTAATCCTCCCCGCTCCCTCTCCCCCGTGGTAGCTCCTTTACCTTCCCCTGTGGTGCCATCCGTCCCGTTGCCTCCTCGCGTGATGCCTGCGGTGCGGCGTTCCGCGCGCCTGGTGACGCGTCCGGTGCGTGCACCCCCTCAGCCCACGGGGGACGCGCGTGCATGCTCCTCTCTGCCTTTGCTGGCCATCGCACGGGCACAGGCCTCGCACGCATTCCCCTCCTCTTGGCTCCGTCCCCCTCCTGCAGTCTTCCCCTGCTCCGTGCGGACCGCGCCTGTGTTGCAGCCTGTGCGCGCGCATCCCCAGCTTACAGGGGGCGCGTGCACAGACTCTTCTTATCAGGTTTACCCTGTCTCCGCCTCCCAAGCTGTTCAGGCCATTCCCCTGACTGCCCCTTCTGTCTCCTCCTCTTCTCTCCCTGACCTATCTCCAGCTTCTCACTCAGAAGCGTGTGTGAAGAGCTCCCAGGCATTTGGTAAGGAATCAGCTTTATTCTTTCTTTATTTGGTATATTTTACTGTGGATCTGTGGGGGAGTATACTGTGAGTATACTGTGAGTTTATAGAGGGTTTTGGGTGCATTTTCAGGTTTAAAAAACGTTTTTGGTTTTCACCCAGAGGCTGCAGTGTTTTAACCCAGCATAAGCTGCAGTTTGGCTGGCTGGAAACTGCAGTCTCAAACCCTCTCTCCTCCCCTACCCCTGGTTGTTTTGTTATACTTCTAGTTTCACTTTATTTTAAGCCTGATTTCCTTTTGTCATTTGCAATTTTGGGAGCTCTGAGTCTTACTTTAAGACCTTCAATATTGTGGTGTGGTTTCTTGTAAGAGAGAGAGTTAAATAATAAGGGGAGAAAAGAGAAGATTACAGCAGGTTTTAAAAGCTGTTTTTCTTCCCCTCCCTGTGCAGAGATAGTTAATTGGTTCTTAAAGGGACAGTTTCCTCTCTGCATCTCTCTCCCTAAGCACTATTTCTTCCCCTTACTTAGAGGCTTATTTTATCATGCCTGGGGGGAATAGGACTAGTGCAGCAACGGGGGCCACACCTGGATATCGGACTCCAAAAACTGGGGCCCTTAGGATCAATAACCATAGCCCTAGGCCTGGTACATCCAGTGCCCTGGCCACACCTCCCCCGGCTCCTGTTGTCAGTTTAACCCCTGCAGTCCCAGTTCCAACATGGGCGCAGGTGGCAGCTTCAGGCGTTGACCCCAGTAATAACAATGTGGGGCCACGCCCTGTCTGAGCAGGAAGCTTGGGGTGAGATGCCCAATGTCACTTGGCCTCAACATGGAGATCTATGTGAGGGCTGTGGCAGACGTTGTGGGTCCCTCTGCTGTGGTGGCGGCCAGCAAGATGTATGGGAGGGGCATTTTCTTCCTCCATACGCTGGCTGCCACCCACACCCTTGTGCAGAAAGGCATCAGTGTAGGGGGGACCTACATCCCGATAGAACCCATGGAGGGGTTAGGCACAAAGGTCATCCTTTCAAATGTGCCCCCCTTTATCCCAGACAGCCTCTTGCGGCCGCACCTGCAAACCCTGGGAGACATTAAGGGGCCTATGCAGAGAGCAGCGAATTTTCGAAATTCGCTATTTTTTGGAGATAATCGCGCAGAAAACAGCAGAAAATGGAGATTTCCGAAAAACGCGCCAATTTTTCTTTTCTATTTGTAAAACTCGCCTCGCGGCTGGCGAGAACCGCAATCTCGCCAGTTTAAAAAATATCCGTATGCAGAGAGGCGCGAACGGCATCTAGCGGCTGTTCGCGCCAATAAAATGGCGCGATTGTCTCCGTTTTGCCTCGCCAAAAAAAACTGCCGCTCGCGGCCATTGCAAAGGGAAAAAAAAAGGCGCGAATTTGTTTTAACACATTTCTGAAGCGCGCATCTCGCCAATTTAAACTCGCCACACGCATCCATGTTAAACATAGCAGAATTCGCACTTTTCTGCATATGGAGATTAAAACTCTCCAAAAAAGCTACTTTTTAATAAATTCGCCAATTTTAAAATTCGCTGCTCTCTGCATAGGCCCCTAAGTCTCCTATAACAAAATTATCTTTGGGCTGCAGGGATAGGGCACTGAGGCATGTGCTCTCATTTAGGCGGCAGGTACAGCTGCTGATGCCGGGGAGCACAGAATCTGTGGAGGGGTCCTTTAGGGTGCCCTACGAGGGCATTCAATACACCGTGTTCTATGGCACGGAGGGGGTTAGGTGTTATTTGTGCAAGGAGCTGGGGCACACTTGTAGGAGTTGCCCCAAAGGGAATAGAAATCCCACTTCAGCTCTTGCACCCGCCCCTCCCTCTGCCAAGACAACCGGTGCCGCTGTGCCCACCACAGCGGGGCCCTCGAGGGCCCAGGTCCCTCCAGGGACCGCAAGAGATGTCGCTGTCCCATCCCGAACAGTGACGTCTATATCTCTCCCCAAAGAACAGAGGGAGAAGGAAAAACCCTTGAGGGCCCAGGTCCCCTCTGGGACCGCAGGAGTTGTCGCTGTCCCATCTCGAACAGTGACATCTGCGCTCACCACAGCGGGGCCCTCGGGGGCCCAGGCCCCCCTGGGACTGCAGGAGATGTCGCTGTCCCATCTCGAACAGTGACATCTGCGCCCACCACAGAGGGGTCCTCAGGGGCCCAGGTCCCACCTTGGACTGCAGGAGATGTTGCTGCCCCATCTCGAGCAGTGACATCTGCACCTCTCCCCGGGGAGGGGGTCGCCCTGGAGCGGCCACCCTCTGTTGTCGCTGTCCCCCCCCCCCAGGAGGAGACACCCTGTGATGCAGCGCCCACTGGGGCGGGGCCCTCGGGGGCCCAGGACCCCCTGGGACCGCAGGAGATGTCGCTGCCCCGTCTCGAGCAGTGACATCTGCACCTCTCCCCGGGGAGCAGAGAGAGGGTGAGGGGGTCGCCCTGGAGTGGCCACCCTCTGTTGTCACTGTCCCCCCCTGGGAGGAGACACCCTGTATCGCTGCACCCACCACGGCGGAGCCCTCAGGGGCCCAGGTCCCCCCTGGGACCACAGGAGATGTCGCTGCCCCATCTCGGGCTGTGACGTCTGCACTTCTCCCCAGGAAAAAGAGGGAGAAGAAAAGAGTAACCCTGAAGAAGTCACCCTCTGTTGTCGCTGTCTCCCCCCAGGAGCACCCTACCCCCAATGTAAGCACCGTACAGGGTGCGGGGAAGCGGTGGGAGGCTTCCGCTGAAGAGGTAGCGGTACCCTTTTTTGGGGAATCAATCCCCAGGAAGAGGAAAGCAAAAACTAAGAACAAGAGGGTGATTGAGGAGGGCGAGGAGGGTGAACCGTATTACGTTCACACTCAGAAGTCTCCGAAGCGGAATGCAACATCAATTCCGCTCAGGGTGGCCCTGTCCGGCCCACAGGTTAGGATTAGCCAGTGTAAGCCGGACCCCATAAATATGCAGTCCCCCCCCCCCCCTCGAAGATCTGGAGGGAATGCAGGAGGATATACCCGGTGTCCCTGGGGTGGAAGATCAAAGTGCTCAACAACATGAGGCTTTGCTCCTAGAAATGGATGTTGGGGAGCCTTCCAACACCCCTCACAGTTGGAGAACATCCCCCGGGGACTTGTGTTTCGGTGAATCTGCCGCGCCGGACGCAGTTGTCTTCGGGGACTCGGAGGTCGGCCAGGATCCCCCTCCGGCTGTGCCGCCTTCGGGTGGCATACCTGAGGCTAAGCCCCGGTTTGTGTCACCGGAAGAAGGGGATGGGCTAGGGCTGACCCCTGTTGTTGGGGGTTTGGAGGATGGAGCGGGGGAGGCGGGTGTGGGTGAGGGTGTTTTAACAAGCACTTCATTTTGCATCTGGGAGATGTCAGATGTGAGCTCTCCTGGTGAGGAGTTTTGGTCGGGCACTTTGTTGGAGGCGACTGCTGGGCTGGACGCTCCCTATGAGGTACTTGCAGAAAAGTGCCCTCCGGCGATTAATGCGAACGCCCGTGGCATCCCGTTTGTTCGCATGGTGGTAGAGGAGACCAGGAGGGCACTGAGTGCCTCGTTGGCCCCCAAGGACACTAGGGAGACCGCTACCTCCGCCATACCGCCACCAGCTACCCCTGAACATCCTACCCCGGGGTTGGATGTGGAGGACATAGTGGACCCCCTCGTAGAAACACCGAGGAGGGGACCCACTCTAAGGCTGAGAAAGGCCCCCGCAGGGAAGGGCGGGGTTCTTGAGTTTTTCAGTCAAGAGGAGCTCGGGGAGTTGGGGCTCAGTGAGGAGTCCTCTGGCACCGTGGAGGCGGTGGACTCTTTGACCCCTGTTATCCCTGCCCAGGAGCTAGATGGTTTCCTGGAGGATACCCTCTGCAAACACGGAACCACGAAGGTGCAGTTGGCCCTTGGAAGGTGGAAGGATGCCTCGGTCATTCTCCAATCTCTCTTAGTATACATCAGGGCTAACCACAAGGCCAAAATCTCTGGGCCTATCCATCTTCGTGTCCTGAAATTTCATAAATTGATGCGAGACCACATAAAGGCTTCTCGGGGTGTAGCTCCCTGAGCGCCTGTGGAAAGCAAAACTCCTGATTACCAATGGCTTTGAGCATCGTACACTTAACGTGAATGGCTGTAAGGACGGGTTTCGCAGGTTCCAGGTACTCTCCTTTTTACAGAAGGGAAAGTATTCTGTGAGTTTCCTCCAGGAAACCCATACCACTCCAGAGGCTGAAGCCAGCTGGCATCTGGAGTGGCGAGGCAAGGTCTTCTTCAGCCACCTCACTTCGTCATCTAGTGGGGTGGTGACCCTGTTCTCTGAGTCCTTTCAACCAGAGCTACTGCTTGCCAAAACTGTTGTTCCAGGTCGCCTGTTGCATCTCAGGGTCCGGCACGAGGACTACACATTTAATTTCCTGAACGTGTATGCTCCTGCCACCGGACCCCTGAGAAGGCAGTTCTTCGGCAGAATGTCTGAATACCTGGAGACAGTCGACGCGGACGAATACGTGGTGCTCGGGGGTGATTTTAACTGTACCCTCGAGGCTCAGAAAGATCGGAATGGTCCGGAGCAACACCCGTGTTCTGCGTCGGCCTTGCGGGAGGTCATCACACGCTACTCCTTGGTAGACGTCTGGCGAGAACAACATCCTGAGGCATCCACTGTGTTCACCCATGTTAGGGTGTTTAGGGGTGAACGGATGTCCTGGTCCCGGATCGACAGGCTGTATATATCCAACCACAGCCTGTCACGAGCCCAGTCCAGTGCCATTAGGCTGGCGCCGTTTTCGGACCACAATTGTGCGTCCGTGACGGTGACGCTGCTACCTGCAGCACCCTCGGCCGCATATTGGCACTTCAACAATACGTTGTTGGAGGACAAGGGGTTTGCGACGTCGGTCCGAGACTTTTGGATGGCCTGGAGAGGCTGCAGATCAGATTTTGCCACGTTAGAGCAGTGGTGGGACGTGGGCAAGGTTCATCTGCGCCTCGTTTGTCAGGACCACACCAGAGGTGCCAGCAGGCGGCGCGATGCTGAGATCGGGGCCCTCAGGGAGGAGGTGCTCGATCTCGAGAAGTGGCTGTCTGTGGCGGGAGACCGGGACCTGTAGAGTGCATACGTGGAGAGGAAGTGCGCTCTCCGGGACTTGGAAGATCGGAGAGCTCCGGGGGCATATGTGCGATCCCGCATCCACTTCCTTCGGGAGATGGATCGCGGGTCGCGCCTCTTCTACGCGCTGGAGAAAAAGAGGGGAAACCGTAGACATATCACCTGCTTGTTGGCAGAGGACGGTACCCCTCTGACTGACCCGGAGAGCCTCCGGGACAGAACCCGGAGATTCTATGTAAATCTTTTCTCTCCGGAGTCCATCCAGCCAGATAAATGCAGGGTCTTATGGGAGGGTCTTCCCACGGTCGGTGAGGATGGAAGGGAGCGGCTTGAGTTACCATTGACTCTGGCCGAGCTCTCTGAAGCCCTCAATCTCATGTCCCGCAGAAAAACGCCGGGGCTAGACGGGCTGACTGTGGAGTTCTTCTGGTTTTTCTGGGAGATGCTGGGACCTGATTTCACCGAGGTCCTAGCCGAAGCCCTGGAGACCGGTGAGATGCCCCTTTCGTGTTGGCGGGCAATACTGTCTCTGCTGCCGAAGAATGGAGATCTCCGCCAGATCTCTAACTGGCGACCGGTCTCACTGCTCAGCACGGACTATAAGATCATAGCCAAAGCACTTTCGCTGAGGCTCAAGTCCGTGCTGGCAGAGGTGATTCACCCCGACCAGTCCTATACTGTCCCGGGCAGGAGTATTCATGACAACATCTTTCTGGTCCGGGACCTGATGCACTACGCACAGAGGACTGGTCTATCACTCGCCTCCTGTCCCTAGATCAAGAGAAGGCGTTTGACAGAGTGGATCACCGTTACCTTATGCAGACCCTGCGGGCGTTTGGCTTCGGCCCACAATTTGTGGGCTTTCTCCAGATGCTGTACGCCTCTTCAGAGTGTCTGGTGAAGATCAACTGGTCCAAGATGGCACCTTTTGTGTTTGGTCGGGGAGTACGTCAAGGGTGCCCCCTGTCTGGGCAACTGTACGCGCTGGCCATTGAGCCCTTCCTCTGCCAACTGAGGAGGAGGCTCACCGGGCTGGTGCTGCGGGAGCCCGACATGCGGGTAGTCCTGTCGGCTTATGCCGATGACGTGCTCCTCGTGGCCCAGGACCTAGATGATATAGAGTGGGCACAAGCGTGCCAAGAGGTCTACACCGCGGCCTCTTCTGCTCGGATAAACTGGTCCAAGTACTCCGGCATTCTGGTGGGTCCCTTACAGGTGAACTCCTTGCCCCCCGCATTTCGGAATGTCTCGTGGGAGATCGATACTCTCAAGTATCTGGGAGTCTACCTGTCTGCTGCAGAGGACCCGGCCCCAGAAAACTTCAGTGATCTTGAAGAACGGGTCATTGCTCGTCTGGGGTCATGGGTGTATCTGTCGCAAATGCTTTCCCTTAGGGGAAGAACCCTGGTGATTAATCAGCTGGTGGCCAGTCAGTTATGGCACCGGCTGATAGCAATGGGTCCAACCCCCGAATTTATCAACAAGATCCAGAGGAGGTTGATGGATTTCCTCTGGATGGGGAAGCATTGGGTCTCTGCGGGAGTTGCGTGTCTCCCTTTGGAGGAGGGTGGACAGGGAGTGGTGTGTGTCCGCTCCCAGTTACACACTTTCCACCTCCAATACCTGCAGAGATACCTATTCGCTGATCCGTCCCCGCAGTGGTGCCAGCTGGCGACCAGTTTCTTTCGCCAGCTGCGCAATATGAGGTATGACCGGCAACTGTTTATCATCAGGCCCGAGGGTTTAAGTAGAGACCTCTTGTGCTGCCGGCATACTACCGGGACTTACTTAAGGCCTGGAAACTGGTCTCCACGACCGGGAAGGAACAGGCGGTGGGGGTTGATTTCCTCGCCGAGCCCCTGCTGTATAATCCAGCAGTGGGGGCTCGGATGTTGGATTCACCCTCTATTTGCCGCCGGCTAATCCTGGCGCAGGTGACCAGAGTCGGGGATCTCTTGGACTTTGAGCGGCGAAACTGGGTTAGGGCAGAGGTGCTCGCGCCCCGTATGGGTCTGCGTACTGCCCGTGTCCCTCGTCGTTTGATCCCGGAGATTAAAGATGCCATCCACCCCGACTCACGCACCTTCATTGAGGGGGTATTGCAGACCAGAGAGCCTTGTCAACCTTTCAACCCTAGCTCTCTGGATCTTTGCGTGGAACCCAAACCACGGCAACCCACTCGGGCTCCTCTTTCCCCCAACCTCAGCAGGTTGGGGGATATGTCCCCGGCATGTTTCCGCGGCATGCCGAGGAAAGACTTGTATTCTCTAGTGCTCCATATAGTGCATTACCTCGCCCTTGTCACCCGCCCAGATACTATCTGGAGGCGGGTATTCCCTGCGAATGAGGGCGAGAGACTCCGGTGGAGGGAACTCTATTCATCCTTGGTTCCTCGTCCCACCGGGGATTTGAGTTGGATGGTCCTCTACGGTGCACTGAGCACAGGAGAATACTTGGCACACTTCACGGACTACCCCGCCGCCTGTCCCTTCTGTGGCGAGCGGGAGTCCGTGTATCACACTTATTTGAGTTGCGCCAGACTGCAGCCCCTCTTTTCCTTCTTGAGGAGCCTTCTCCTGCAGTTCTGGCTACACTTCTCCCCTCATCTTTTTATTTTTGGGTGCCCAGTGTCCCGGAACAATAAGCCTAGGGATCTCCTGGTCAACCTGCTCCTGGCATTGGCTAAGGTAGCCATTTGTAAAACCAGGAAGCAGTGTTTGGAGGGGGGGTCCCAACAAACATCGTGGCCATGTTTCGGGCGCTGGTGCACTCCCGTATTCGGGCAGAGTACTCGTACGCCGAGTCTACTGGGACGGTTTCAGAGTTTGCCTCCCAGTGGGCGTTAGGCGGGGTGCTTTGCTCGGTATCCCCCATCAAGGTTTTTTTAGATTTAACCCTCCTGTTTTAAGTGCACTTCATCAGTGCACTTGTTGGGTTCATTTAATTTTTGTTTGACTGGTTTATCTTTGTTCTACTTGGCAACAAGTAGAATTGCTGTTCAACTGAATTGGCCGGCTTCGCCGGCCAATCAGTTTCAAACCAGATCAAAATAGACCCACTTCTCTCTCTACTCCTCCCCTCTCTGTCATTGGTGCACCTTCCTTTATAATCCCTGTCTGTCCACCTCTTCCTCGCTCTGCATAGTTCTTGTTTCCCTGACCTATGCTGTGCTCCCTCTCTGCTCCTGTGATTACCTGTTCCTGTGTTACTTTGGATTTCCTTGGCTTTTGACCCCTGCTTACCCTGGACTACTCTGTTCTCTGGTATCCCTTTGAACCCTGCTACGCATACGACTCCACTGACCTTTGGCTTGTTAGGGTCTGGCTTGCCCTCTAACGACTCTACCCTGTGGATCCCTGGACATTGGCAAACGGACACGACTATTCTCACGGACACTCCCCAAGCATTGCAAGTATACACTAACAACTCTTCCAACAGGCCCAGCAACGCTATACCACACTCCGGGCTTGCTCCCACTGCTGTGGGTGTGTGGTATCATACCATTCCCACCTCAGTATTGGGGTCAAGCTTGGTCTGTGGGCATACAGGCGTGACAAAGATCAAGAAAGAAGAATTTTGTTATCTGGTCCGGATCTTCAAGGTGGATGGCGTCGGATTGAGTTGGATTCGGAGGGCCAACGCTTCTAAAGGTAAGTAAAATATTGAATGTATGGAAATTTATTTTTTTCAGGTTTTTGGATTGTATATTGTTTATTTTATGTTTTTCATTGCCCATTGACAATGTATTAATCGGTGCCTCTATAGGGCACAGATAAATACAGTACTTGGCAATGCATTTTTTTGGCAAATGCTTGCTTTCTGTTGAGTGTTATTTTTTCTATTTCATTTTTTTTTTTTTGGATTTAATTGTTTGTCATTTTGCTGGCTTGTAAATATTTTCTTTATCCGATTGACTAGCATTTTTAATGAATTATTTCTTGTGTTGGCTCCTGCTTTTAATTGATGTGTTGGCTAGTTGTTTTATTAATTAATTTATTTGTAGGTTACTAGTTAAAATTATTAAATTGTTTTGTTGGTTAGTGCTTTTATTAATTGAATTTGTTGGCTAGGGTTTTTATTTATTGCATTGTTGTGTTTAGGTGCTTGTGTATGTTTTATTTTTGTGTATTTTGGGCCTTCATGTATTTTTATTAGGGTGACCATTGACTGCTATAGTGGCTTATCATGCCCATATTATTTGGGTATGATGTACCACTATGCTAATCAATGGGTACAGGGTAGGTATAGTGGTTCCGGGGTGGGTGGTTAGGCCTCCAGGGTGGCTAGCGGGGGACAGGGTTTAACCCTTTAATTACTATAGCAGTTATTAACTCTAAGGTTATTAAGGGGTTAGGGGCCATTTGATTGTATTACTTATTGTATTCTTCCTGGCAACGGAGGACATGGCCCGCAGTATGCTGACGAGGACACCCTTCATTATGGCAGGGGTAAGTAGAACGCTTTTTATTTACTTTCTTTATGCTGCCTGGCTAATGTTTGATTTAATAATGGGCAAATTAGCTATTATCCATATCTGGATAATAGTTATTTTGACATTACTGTATGGAATGTGTTAGGTGGTTGGGGCCGGGGGGTGAGGGCAGGGCAGGTGTATTTATTGAAATGTATGCCAAATAAAAAAATTTTACAACAGGATTGGTACCGCAGGTCAGCGGGGACCCACGGAGACCACCCGAGGACCCCCGGACACCCACGGGGACCACTTGAAGACCCCCAGATACCCACAGGGACCACCCAAGGACACCCGGATACCCACTGGTACCCCTGTGGAGCCCCCGGACACCCGTGGGAACCACCTGAGGGCCCCTAGACACCATGGGAACCACTCAAGGGCCCCCAGATACCCATGGGGAACACCAGGGGACCCCCAGACACCCGCAGGAACCACGTTGGGGCCTCTGGAAACCCACGGGGACAACCCAGAGGCCCACAGACACCCATGGGGACCACCCAAGGACCACCAGACACCCAATGGGACTACTCATGTACCCCCAGGGGGACCCCGGAAACCCATGGTGACAACCTGGAGGCCTACTGACACCCACGGGGACCACCCGGGGACACCCGCCGGCCTCTGGTATCAATCCTGTGTATAAAAAATGAAATCATGGTTTTATGTGGGGCCACAGGGGGTGGGTGTGTATTTGTGTTTATTACATATTGTAATGTTTATTAGGGGCACAGGGGTAAATGAAGGGCCAAGTACCCGCTTCACTCACCCCATCTGTCCCAAATAAAGCTGCTGTTGTTTCTTAACCCCTTCATTGCCTTAGTGGTTAGTCGCCAAGGAAATGAAGTTGACTGTAAATGCATTTTTATTGCAAAGGATTGATGCCGGTGTTTTCCGGTTTTGATATTAATGGCTATTTTTCTGCGTCTCCCCCTTCAACTTCCGGCATTACCCTGCAACTTCAGTGAAAAATGGCCGTACGGCATCAATTGAAACCATGTTGCCATGACAATGGGACGCTATGGCAACTTGACGGCGCGTGACGTCGTGACCTCACGTAGCGTCCCGTTATCATGGCAACGTGGCGTAATTTGATGCTGCGCGACCCTTTTCACGGAAGCTGCAGGAGTATGCTGGGAGTTGAAGGGGGAGACACAGGAGATTGCCGGGAAGACGCTGCACCACAGTATATAAATAAAACCAGAACAAAATCCAAAAGTGGATTTTTTTTGTTTTTAGATCCAAACTAAAACACCAGTCAAAGTGAGCAGCTCTACTATTTGTACTATTATGCATTTCAGATATTGGAGCAATAGTATTGGTGTGGTCCTCAGAGGAAATGTTTTTGATAGTTATGTACTTGGCTGCTGGCTGATCTGCTAGTTGCTTCTGAAGTGTCGGCTGTCAAAATGATTTTCTAACATTGTATTTTTCTATCAGAGCAGTTTAATGATTTGGAACTCGCACTTTTTCTTTTTAATTCTGAAAAGGAAAATAATATGAAATGGCGAGCTAATCTAGGATCCTAAACTAGATTTAAAGCTGTCATGACTAACACAGGTTTTCACATTCACTTGTTGTTTTTATTAGCAAGTTTTATTTCCCCCTATTATTTAATAGCTATTGGTGTTGTTCCCATCAAGCAAATCACAACCGTAGAACGTGTGCTGTGTGAATGATATCATTCCTATCATCCCTGTTTATTTTATGCATTGATCTTGCCTGCTTGTCCTCAACATAAAGCTGACAGCTATGACAAGCATGACGGAAATATGCTGCAATGCTTACTATCTAAGAGCCAAGTGAATTTTGAGGCAAGGTTCCTGGTTACTTTGAGTACAAGCCCTAGACACCTTGTTGTCCTGAAAAATAGGCTAGCTTCCTTTAACATACCATCTGAGAGAAAGTACAAAGCAAAGCAGCAGGATTAAGACTTGTTGTATTCATACCTTTTTTTCTTTACGTGGGCTGAAAGAGTAGCCCAGTGCTAAGAAGAATGTTTTGGATGCAGATGAACCCAGTTGAAATCTCAGTGGCAGCTCCGTTTCCGATCTTGGGATTTCCATTTTATCTTCCTGTGCCGGAGGCCCCAAAATTAGATTGTAAGATCTTCAAGGCGGGGACGTGCACAATTCTTCATATAGTGCAGCGTACATTGTCAGAGCCCTATGGCAAAAAATAATAATATTTTGCTATTTAAAGGTACAATCAACATGAGATTTTTAAGAAATGCTAAATATGTATCACTGTTTTTTATTATTATTATTATTATTATTTTTTTACATTTCCAATACTATATAGCATAACATATTTGGGCCCATATTTACTAAGCAGTGCTATTCCGGTGCTTGGCAACGCCTACTTCATAATTCTGTGCCCAGGACATACTTGGAAACGAGAGCTAACTCTCAATGTATTACTTACTGGTTTGCGATGGTTGTGGACGGCGGTGCAACTGCTGTTGGAAAAATTTGACCAGTACTGCAAAAAGAACAAGGTGCAAAAATTTATTGAAGGCACGTTAAAAACAGTAAGAGAACACTCTTACGCATAAGAGTGTTCTCTTACTGTTTTTAACGTGCCTTCAATAAATTTTTGCACCTTGTTCTTTTTGCAGTACTGGTCAAATTTTTCCAACAGCAGTTGCACCGCCGTCCACAACCATCGCAAACCAGTAAGTAATACATTGAGAGTTAGCTCTCGTTTCCAAGTATGTCCTGGGCACAGAATTATGAAGTAGGCGTTGCCAAGCACCGGAATAGCACTGCTTAGTAAATATGGGCCCAAATATGTTATGCTATATAGTATTGGAAATGTAAAAAAATAATAATAATAATAATAATAAAAAACAGTGATACATATTTAGCATTTCTTAAAAATCTCATGTTGATTGTACCTTTAAATAGCAAAATATTATTATTTTTTGCCATAGGGCTCTGACAATGTACGCTGCACTATATGAAGAATTGTGCACGTCCCCGCCTTGAAGATCTTACAATCTAATTTTGGGGCCTCCGGCACAGGAAGATAAAATGAAAATCCCAAGATCGGAAACGGAGCTGCCACTGAGATTTCAACTGGGTTCATCTGCATCCAAAACAGTCTTCTTAGCACTGGGCTACTCTTTCAGCCCACGTAAAGAAAAAAAGGTATGAATACAACAAGTCTTAATCCTGCTGCTTTGCTTTGTACTTTCTCTCAGATGGTATGTTCTTTTTGCAGTACTGGTCAAATTTTTCCAACAGCAGTTGCACCGCCGTCCACAACCATCGCATGCCGATACTCCTTGGTAGGAGCACGCCGACAGCACCAGGATTTCCACAAGGTCGGCAGTGAGTAACTTCATTACATTTGTTACTTCATTCATGTGATCATCCAGCTCCTAAAACCACTTTGACTACCACATAAGATATACCTGTTGTAGGCTAGTGGAGTCTATGTGTTGTGGTGTTTAAAGGGACAATAACATTTTGGATATTGGAGTCCTGAGTATATCAAGCTGTCTTTGTTTGGAGGAATATGAAGATTTAAAAGCTATATCACTTTAACACATGGACTTTTCCTGGTCAGCATCACTAGGGGTTATTCCTCTATTTTTTCTTATTACTTACTGGTGAAAATTTTTATAAGTAAATAAATATGGGCCCATTCACTTTAACAGTGATAAGGCTCAGAGCTTGGTAAGGGGTCCACCGGCCTAAAAGTTTGGTAATACTTAACACAACAATACGGCCGAGCAAGTAATAGAGTGTGTCAAAATATATTGCTACTAAAGTGCTCACTACAACCAGATAACAGCCTCGCAACAAAAAAACAAAAGATGATTCCACGTTTAATTTGCATGCATATGAACTTAGATGCAGTGGTTATAAATATTACATAAACTGCTTCATTATTTTAGTTACGTAGCTGTTGGTGAGCAGCAGCACACCCTGCAGTTAACAATGAAGAGTATCTCCACACACTGGGAAGAATTGAAAAATAAAAGTAGTATATACAAAGAGAGGATCTAAGCCACAGCTGGCATTTAAATCAAACATTTTCTCTGAGGTCAGTTTGCTTCTGCCTTTCCACAGTAGTAGCTAAGTGTAAAAAAAATAATTTTAAAGCTTTAATTCTCTGAGTGTATATTATATACAAAGAATTTGAGCTTTCAAAAATATTGGCTTTGAAGCTGAACAGTATAACATCAAAGTATTTTCAAAGCAGTGTTTCTTACAAAATAATTTAATAAAGTTTTTTTTCCTCCATACTGTAGGACATGAAATTGATTTATCTTTGAATTATATAAGACCACAATCATTAAGTTGCTTGATTATATCATTGAGTTGCAATTTGGAGAAGTTTTGCGTTGCTGGGTACATGCACAATGTATATAGTTCATAAATATAATACGGGTGTATGCCATTTTTGCCAGGATTGTACAGAATAATTGACATTTGCCTACAGTTGAAACAAAGTTAATAATGGAACATGACATAACAATGTAGCCCCTTACACAATTATGGCTTATAGTTGTGTATAATGTTATGGCTTCTAATATGTATTAATTTATTTTTATTTATAAAATGTTTTACCAGGAAGTAATACATTGAGAGTTACCTCTCGTTTTCAAGTATGTCCTGGGCACAGAGTTATGGTGACAATACATGGTTACATCAAATGAATTATTCATCATATTTACAGACATGTCATGGTCAGTTAGAGATATTATATGTTATCAGCGTGTGTAACAGTTACAGACAAAATTAAAATGTGAGACAGCTGAAGTCTTGAAATGACTTAATCTGGAGGCGGTTTTGAGAGTCTCTGGTAGGTTTTTCCAGTTGTATGGTGCATGGTCAGAGAAGGAGTGGCCGAACTCCTTGTTAAAACTTGAGGCAGTGGACAGTTTTTTGGGGGCAGATCTCAGGTGATTAGAGCTACGTGGGGTAGGGGGCGAGACGTGCTTGTTCAGATAGGTGCGTAGCTTGCCCAGAACGTAAGGAAAAATGTTCTATGCGTTTGGACTCAGGTGATAGCCAAACTAGTTATTTGAGCATTTTGCAGTGATATGTGTTGTAGGAACATTGAAATCCTGATATTAGGCTTTTTAATCACTTTTATTACACTCATACGCGCTCCATTCAGTGGCGAACATTAACTTCACTATATTAGGAATAGCAGTATCAGATAACACTAGGTGATTACTGCTTACCTACTCAGTAGTGCTGTTCACGTTTTGTAAGAAATAGGCGTTCTTACCTTTACCTTCACCTGAAGGTGAACTCATATCTTTCCTACAGGAATAAATATCACAGATTAAAATATCATACACACAATAATCCGAGAGAGACATTTTGAGCAAGTGGTTCTCCAAAGACCTGTTTATGTTATGTTTTGTCTAGTCCACAAATATTTTACATATTTACCAATAAAGGTTATATTTTAATTACATAATCATTACACCGCGGGGAGTGCTAAATTAGGGACCTTCTTTTTCGACCTATGTCTCTTCATAGTATTTATTTTTTACATAACCATAGTCCCAGCACCCCAATGCAATTTAGGACAGTAGCTAGTGTTCTCCCTCCCATACCACAATTTCATGTTTTTCTATCAATTGTAGGAACATTGTAATAAAAAGCGACATATTGAGATGTAGAGGGTGTCTAGTTTTGCAGGTGAGTTTGGGGTGCTGTACCATATACTATGTCCCCATAGTCTATAACTAGCATTAGCATCTGCTGGGCTATGCACTTTCTGACTGGTGAGTTTACAGAGGATTTTGTCCTATAAAGTATACTGTACTTAGTTTGGCATATGTCTGTTGTCAAATTAGAATGGAGTATCAAGTTAAATTGTATTTATATTGCAAAGTTGGGTTATTGTTATAACGTTTCTTACAAATAGATAATTTTGTAGCGATGGGCAAATTATTCGCCGACATTAAAATTCACTGCAAATATGATGTTTATTCGCAAGTGCGAATATTTGCAGATCAATTTACAAATGACAAAAATTACATTCACCTACCTTCGTATGCAGGTACTGTACTACCACCAGATAATGTAAAACAAATACTGTATATATATTTACTGCGCTTCTCGATGTAAGGAGAGACACGCGCACATACAACGGGAACCTCTGAGATAGAAGTCATTAGCATATCCGATTAGCATATCTCCCAGGTAGTATACGGGTGCTAAGCAAAAAACAAGCGCAAACCCAAAAGACACCAAAAGTGAATCAAAAACGGCAAATTTATTGCATTAAAGGAGAGTACGTGATTTATATAACGTAATGTTTTAATATCACCCTTGTAGAGGGATGCTGCTCTTTCAGGAGATGTTTCCCAACATCTATTAGGTAGGACAGCAAGAAACTTTAAATCGCGAGCCTCTCCATGTTCATGAAAGAGAGAAAAAAATATACATAGTGCAAATGTGCTAATAAAATTGAAATGTGTTCCAAAAATTGTGTCTGAATGCCCACTCATGTGATGTCAGGAAAAAACAGGCTTTATCAAATGTTATCAGGTCCCGGTCATGTGGAACGTTGATATTGATGAAATGCTCCCTGTAAGTAAAAGCATTTAGACCTCTCTGGTTCTGAACAGTTGTGCCGTTCAGATTGTATACTCTTATATTAGCCGGCAGTCTCCACTGACTGGTGGTCCCAAACCCAAATGGATACCGTGAGCGGGGGAGAAGGGGAATCGCATGGCCTGACGGAGTCCAGGTAAAACAGGATGTTTGTGCAGACGAGCTGTCCCAATTTTGTTCTCTTCGTATTTGCCGGCTCCGTCTCAACTGGCTGATGATCGTGTACCCGGATGGATGACGTCAGCAGGGGAGAGGACCTCTGTAGAGTCACCCAGATGCAACTATTCGAGAGAGGGCGAAACATGTGCACAAAAAGTGGGAACCTCTCAGATAGCAGTCATTAGCATATCCGATTAGCATATCTCCCAGGTATTATAGGGGTGCCCATTTTTCTTGTGCACAGGTGTCTTCACGTGTTGTTTGAATATATATATATATATAAAAGAAAAAAAAGTGCAATCCTACATAGCACATGAAAATATATAGGGAAAATTTATTGTAAAACAACAAAAGCTTGGTTGCTGGACATAAACACAAAAAATACACAGACACTAAATGTACAGATAAAAAACACAATTAGAGGGGTAATCCAAGATAAAAAATGGTAGAATACCAAATAAAATGTCCAAAAAGTCTGTTGTGGAGGAGTGATGATTATTGAAAATGATAAATCACTTGTAGCATAGAAAAAATAGCAAATTGAGGTGAGTAAAGTAGCCGTGTATATTGAGTAAAGATATCAGTAATTGGCTGAAAGATAACCTCCGTATTGAAAAGGTTGCTGAAAGATGACAGGCAGGGCAGATGTAGGGAATAAAGGAACGATCTTACCAGATAGTGTAACCACGATGAACCCCAAGGGTCCCCGCGTCCCTCCGTCAGCTGCACCAGCGATAGCACGCTGTAAGGTGACCACGTGATGCTGACAGTGTAACACTGGAGACAGTCTCCTGCTTCCTGCTTCCTGTTTCTCACAGCCTGCCACAAATCTGAAGTTTTAAAGTTGCACACTGCAATGTGTGATCTCCGTTGTAGCAGGAGAATATCAGACTCAGCCACACTGACTGTGAAACAGTAAACTTCCGGTAGATATACCGGCATAGACTTGAATGTATTCCACTCCTCACTCTTTGATCCACACTCCTCCCACAAACAGCTGCTGGACACAGTGACGTAAATCAACGCGTTTCATCAGCTGTTGCGCCGACTTCTTCAAGGCTTGAGCTTCCTTCCAGCGCACAGGTGCATGTCCGGCTGCCTTCACATCTCGGAAGCGGCGTTCAGTCGCCACAGGTGGTGATTGATTGGTGGTGGCTCATGATGCACCTGTGCACAGAGGAGGAGGCTATTTATAGTGTTTGTTACCGAACAGGAATCACTCTTTGGTAAAGCACCCTAGAGGCGAGAAACGTGTCAGAGGATTCACTTTGCAGTTTTAACTTTTTGGCTCTTATGCCGTAATAAATGATTTTTTCAACGCACGTGCCTCCTGCCTTCCTATTCCAGCGGTGCTCATTCTATTTTCCTTTTTGCATCTAAGGTGAGACCTTTGTGTTAGTTAGAAAAGGCAAGTGCAGGAAGAGAGTTCCTAGACAATTCTTCACATCATACATATTCTACCATGGCTGGATTGAACGCCAGGAAAACCTAATGCAGACTGGACCCTTTGGGGCGGATTCTATATGTGCTGAAGCAACCGAGCAGGCAATTTTTCATCCTAAATTTCCCATTGACTTCATCCACTTTGGCACATACTGTAGAATCAACCCCTGTGTGTAGATAAACCCAATGTCTCAATAGATTAAAAAGAAACACCTAGGGGCCTATGCAGAGAGCAGCGAATTTTAAAATTGGCGAATTTATTAAAAAGTAGCTTTTTTGGAGAGTTTTAATCTCCATATGCAGAAAAGTGCGAATTCTGCTATGTTTAACATGGATGCGTGTGGCGAGTTTAAATTGGCGAGATGCGCGCTTCAGAAATGTGTTAAAACAAATTCGCGCCTTTTTTTTTCCCTTTGCAATGGCCGCGAGCGGCAGTTTTTTTTGGCGAGGCAAAACGGAGACAATCGCGCCATTTTATTGGCGCGAACAGCCGCTAGATGCCGTTCGCGCCTCTCTGCATACGGATATTTTTAAAACTGGCGAGATTGAGGTTCTCGCCAGCCGCGAGGCGAGTTTTACAAATAGAAAAGAAAAATTGGCGCGTTTTTCGGAACTCGCCATTTTCTGCTGCTTTCTGCGCGATTTTCTCCAAAAAATGGCGAATTTCGAAATAGCGCTGCTCTCTGCATAGGCCCCCTAGTGTAAGCCTCTGTAGAATTGTTACCTAGAATAGACCTTCCCTTCACTCTCAAAGTGTCAGTCCACATCATTGAGTGTCTTTTGCTCTGTGAAGTATACTATTTTTGTTTATGAAGATTGTTTCACCGATGAATCATTACCGCTGTTTATCTAGAATTGTATGATTATTTGTGTAGATTGATTTAGAAAAAAAAAATGTGTTTTGCTTTGTTTTGCAGTAAATACCTTTTATTTTCTGAATAAAAGTTCCAGAAGGTTTACGCCATATAAATAAAAGATAATAGTAATAATAATTGAAAATAAAAGTGTGTTTTGGGCGTTGTTCCATTTATTTGCCATTGGCTGCATTATATAAAAGAAGCAGAGGTGTGTGAAACCTTCAAACGGGTACGCAAAGAAAGGTGAACATTTTTTAAAAGGATCAACTTTCGCAAATAAGCAGCCGCCTAAAAAATCTCTCTTAAAATATATTTATTTATTTTATATAGCGCACTTATCCAGGGCGCTGTGGGCACTGAGAGATAAAGTGACTTGCCCAAGGTCACAAGGAGCTGACACCGGGGTTTGGACCGGGCACCCCTGATTCAAACTCAGTGTCATTGCTCCCCGAGTCAGTGTCTTTACTCACTGAGCCGCTTCTTCACCAAAAATGAAGAAAAATTTCTCTTACTGCCGAGACCATAAACAAAAACGGGCCCTTTAAATATAGGAAAAGACAAGAAGCCTCAGTGCTACATCAAATACGACAAATTATATAGTTAAATACTTACCTGTCTTTCCTCTCATAAATAAGGGTCATTTAGTCAAATACTTTGGCCAAATGATTTTTTAAGCTTGTAACCACGCCAAGGTATACTATTTTTACAGGTCCTAACAACATCTGTGAACGCTCTCTTTACTTCTCTGATGGAGGAAGGAGTCTTAATAGACTGGTCATTCACAGGTGCATCACAAGACCTGCCATTTAAAATTGGAGGTTTGTGACCCCATCCTCCCTGGTTTTAAGCTCCCCCAACACACTTTTAAGAAGTCATATTTTATGTAGCATTGGGGCGTTTTGTCTTTTGTCCACATTGTTGCAAACCAAGTAGCACACCTTATGGCAGAAATATATATATGGTGTTGTGGGTTTGGGTTCTGAGCTTGCACGGATTGTGTGTGCCTTTAAATATACGGCCAGATCCAAATAGCTCTATTAAATCAGCTCATCAATTCATGTTACCAAAATCATTTCCCTGAGGCTAATGAATATGCAAAAACAGCAGCCATTATTGAGCTCATTAGCATAATCTTCATCACGTTATTGAAGCACAACATTGTGTTTGCTTCCAATAAGAGTTAGAGACTCTATTTGAGTCCTAATTTACTTAAATACTGGTAAGGTATAACCAAGCTTTGTGGATCTGGCCAATAGTCATTTTGCATAATTTTGTCCAAAGTGGCAAAGTTTTGCATGCCTTTCGCACGAACCGGTGAAAGGGTTCTGTCTATGGAGGCCTTCTGCAGATCTAAATCTTTACTGAAAACTTTTACAAAAACACAAAGCACCTGTAACAGGGGAGTTATCCCTGTTCAGGTAATGTGCCTCTAATCCAGCAGTGTGGTGGTTAACTGCTGGTAGTCAATTAACAAACACCACCTGCCTGATTAGATTGCTTAGAAAAGCCTGTCTTTTGAGACAGGAAGTGAGACTCCTTAGCTCACACCTGAGCTGAACTTGGAGACAGAGCAGAGATTGCCCTTGACTCTCACAACTTGTGAGACTGACATGGGGACACTTGTCTTGAGCCCTGCCAGAAGAAACAGCAGAGCTGCTTTCAAGACACAGGGGAAACTTCTAAACCTGAATGCTGACAAACCCTGAAGAAAAGGTAGCAACCAGGAACAGAGAAGATTTCCCCTCCAAACCACAAGGAAGGACAGATGTCTTGAGCGACAAGCTGACCACAAGACAAAAGGGGACAAGATTCTAACCTGAAGCCTGATATTTCCTGTGCACACAAGGGTGCGGTTCCAAGAGAGCAGAGAAGCTTTCCCCACAGCAGCCCAGCTAACAGATAAGACTTTTATTTACAAGACTTTTTATATCTGTTCATTTCATGCTATATGTTTGGGGCTGGGAGACATGCTTATCTAAAGGGAGTTGTGGATTGCATAGTATTTCACTAGAAATAATCCCAAGTGAATAGAAGCTTTGTTTTCCCCTTGTTTGGATGGTTTCCTGATGTTAAGGAAACAGGCGCAGTAAAAGCCTTATTTAATTTTACCATAACCAGTCTCCCTTGCATACCTCTGTGAGCATCCACCTACAGCACCAAAGCAGAAAAAATACACATCTAGTATTTAGCTTGTTAGTCATTGTCACATACAGCAAAGGACAGGGGATCCCAATGCTACATCCAATTGACAAACATATATGGTAATGAGTATAAAGTTAAATACTTAAATAATATTATTTTCTTGGCTATTTAATGAAACCCTTTGGCCAAAGCGTCATAAGCCTGCATACCAACGTCAAGGTATAACCAAATTTGCAGGTCCTAACACTACACTGTGAGCCCTTCCTTTTACCTATGTATGAGGGGAAATAACCATAGTAAGTCTTGTCCATACAGCAAAATGAGAACCTCCCAAGTTATAAAGGTGGGGAGGGGTGAGCTCTGGGAGGAGTGGCCACCTGCCTCCAAACAACTGTTGCCAGTTAGAAATTGAATTAACATATACTTTCCCAGCACGCTCAAACCCCAACACCCACCACATCATTATATATATATATATATAAATTTATGTCAAAAGTTGTGCTACTGAGCATGGCAAATGTATATAACAAAAGACAGGGGAGCGCAATGCTACATCCAATTGACATGACCCCGCCGCGTCATTTGACGTCCATCGCCATGGAGACACGTGGACCGAAGCCTGGTGAGTTTACAGATGCCTTGCGGGGCCTCTGTAACTGCCGCGCCCCCCATAAAACCTTGCACCACCCCCATTTTGCGCACCCTTGACCTACAGTACAGTATACTTATCAAATCAAGTGTGAACTGGCTCTTAGCATTTGTAGTAGAGCAGGTCATGGGGTGAAGATCCAAACACCAAAAAACTGTACTCCAGTTGCATCTCAAGCTGTGTCTTAAACACAAATTCTTATACCCCATAATCCTATGAGCTGAGTCCATATTAGAGATGAGCGAAAGTGTAAAAGTTTGGGCTGCAAATTTTCACGTGAATGTTTTCATCTTTTTGTAAATCTGCAAACGTTCATGAGAATATTTTGTTTTAAAATGTTGGCAGGAAAGCGCTCAATTCTGCCTTTCGCCTCCAGAATTTGCTCTTATCTCTCTCTCCTGCAAAAGCCACATTTCAAGTTCCCGATGAACTTTATAAAGTGTGTTGATGTGTGTTCTGGTTGCATCTCTCTATCTCTATCTTTCATGTTTTTTTTTTAAAAGGCATACCAAACATTTTTGGACAAATTCGCAAAAGTTCGTCAATGCGTGAAAACACAATTTTTGCAGCAGTTTTGACAAATTAATCCATCTCCAGTCCAGATCTCTTAACAGGGGGGGGGGGGGGAGAGAGAGAGTGTATGTATTAACAGTCATTTGTCACTTTCCATTGACCAGGTATACTTCTATGACTGGATATCTGGGAGAGGAGAACGCTTTAATTTTCAATTCAGTCATGCAGTATTAAACACTTAATAACGCTCTCCCAGTGGTTACTAGAATCATGATATCCGCATCATCATACTCAGGGGAATATCCTGGATGAATATATATGAAATATAATAGACCATTTGGTAACCTTGAGGTTGAAATAAATGTTCTACTATTTGTCATAATAATTTGTGGGTAGGATTAATGCAAATCCTGAATCCGGTGCTCAAAAGACCACCCAAACAAATAATACAGTGATGATAGTCCAGTTTAATCTTTACACATATATGCAGCAGCAGCGGAGATCATATTAGTCCATAAACGTATAGCGCAGCGTTGTATCCACACTGTGTGTGATCATGAAGGTATATGAGTATATATGCAAGCCAAACACCACTCACGAAGGAGGGAGACAAAAGCAGAACTACCAACTTTGTCAATCCACACCAGATATGGAGGGTGTAAACAGGCAAAACAATTGGCTTAGAACTTTGATTGGTCAATAATGGCTGGAAGAGTTGAAGGTTCAAGGCGAAGCCGAGGGATTTTAACCCAGCCGGGGCATTATTGGCCAGTAATGCCCTGTTCTGAGGAGATAATTACTATTATAGGCTAAATGTAGGCTTATTTATTTATTTAATAAAAAAAGAGACACTTTTGTAGACACTTTTTTAGTCATATTGATTTTTATCAGTATGATCGTCTACATTCTTTTACTGCACGTGTTTATTAAAAGGAAATTGTACATACACACAGCCCCATCTATATACCCATACACTCTGCATCCCCCCTCTATACACACAAACAGACTCCGCAGCCACCCTACATACACACTGCAGCCTCCCCCTCTACACCCACAACACCCACTCTGCAGCCCTCCTCCAACCTCTACAGTCACAAAACACACACTGAAGGCACACACACACACACACACACACACACACACACACACACACACACACACACACACACACACACACACACACACACTAGCCCCCTCTACACCCGCTGCAGCCCCCTATAAACCCATCAAAACTGGAGGCACACACGCATACCAAAACAGTCTGCAGCCCTCCTCCACCCTCTACACCCACTGAAGACACACACACTGTAGCCCCCTCTAAACACAGTGCAGACACACACACACCAACAAAACAGACTGCTGCCCCCTCTATATCCACAAAACAGACACCAGCAGCCCCCCTCTACACCCACTGCAGCCCCCTGTAAACCCACACACAAAACACTCTGCACCCCTCCTCCACCCACAAAACACACACTGAAGACACACACTGCAGCCCCACCCCCCTCTACTATCACGTTGACAAGAACTTTTAACACCAAAATACCCGGATCCTTTGATTGAGCAAAGCAAGAGATAAAATATATTGTGATTTATTTACAGAATGAACACACACAGCTTGGTTTACATAGAACATAAATGTTCCCAGCACACCAAGAAAAAAGAACTAATAAAGGATCAGCCAAAAAGTCAAATTTAATTAAACAGCTTGGTTTACAATTACAACGAAAATACACGAAACAAAACAAAATGTTGCAAAACAAAGTCTCTAGGAGCAATTTCCCAGGAGCGGGAATTGCTCGCAAAAAGAACCTGAAACAGTCCTCGGTCAGCAGCGCAACTTGCCACTGCAGTTTACTCTGCCAGAGCTGCTTCTTTCGTTCTGTTCCCATAGCACTGGATCTTGGAACCTTAGTTCTTACAAACTCTTGAAGCTTAGCTGAATATTTGTTGTGATGTTACGAATCTCTTACAGCATGATGAATCTTTAGTGAATCTGTTACAGCATGATGACTCTTAGGTGAATCTCTCTTCCTGATGGGCTGCACGGGTTCTTATAGGGTTAACATTCCTATGTATAACTAGTGCAGCCTATCTCTCCATGGGACTATTTCCATCCCCATGTCACGGAGTTGCCAATACTTTGCAAACCTGGCAGAGGGGGCTTCTCATTCTGCTCTGGGCACGTGTGAACTTAGCATATGAGACCCTGCCCCTCTTATCTGCTGCTGCTCAGTCTGGGCAGGGTGACATCTTGCCAGGATGGCTTATTGAAGTTCTCTTCCCCTACCAAGCAAGCTAACAAATGGTTTCATACTTCCATATCCTGGATTGCCTTTGAAACTTGCCAGGATGGCTTATTGAAGTTCTCTTCCTTTAATCCTCCTAGCTAACAACTGGTTTAACACTTCCATATCCTGGATGGCCTTTGAAGATTAGAGGGCGGAGTAGCCACTCTGTCTCCCATGCAGATGGATTTTTATCCCTTCTGACCATTACTGTAACTTAAAAACATATAACTCTCGCCACCTTATACCTGGTGAGAGATGTACTGAGCCCCACACTGGGTTTTGGGCATATACCGGGGACCTTTGAATATAATTCAATTCCCTACCACTGGTTAACACTCCTGGAATAATAAGACACACACATACAGTTTTATTAACAAAAACAGTGTTTCTGCCATGATTGGGTTGCAGAGCTGACAATTCACAATTCCCCAACCTGGCTCAGGCGCAACCAGCCAGGCATAATACCTTTATTAGTGGCCTGGGTACCCCCTCATGTCACATATACACCCACAAAACACACACCAACAAGACACACACAACAAAACACTCTGCTGCCCTCCTCTACACCCACAAAACACTCAGCAGACAGACACAGCCACACAAACCGTTCCCCTCACTCTCCTGTGCGGAGCTCTCTGCAGGCAGGGTGGGGGAGGAGTCAGTGCCCTGCTGGTGCCTCCTGTCCAATCAGGTCCCTTGAGTGAGAGCTACTTTCACTCTATATGAGATGAGAACTGAAAGCTGATTGGCTGAAAAACTTGGCAGGGTGCCAAAAATTCCAGGGCCATTACTGAATGAATAATGCCCGGAATTTTAACTAATCACAGATCAGGGATTTCAATAATGCCCAGAATTTACCAGCTTTAACCTATATTAAGGGTTATATGGATTATTTTTGCCTTTACTGATAAAGATATACTAATCCCAAAGTAGTTCCTTGGAATCTGGCGTTAAGGAATTTACATGAAGAACTTTGAGGCTCGCAATCCATATAATAAGAACACCTTTGGGTACCTGCAACCCCTCATTTTAATATATAAACAGTCAGCCAGATGATTCCTGAGAAAACAAAATGCATTTCCTTAATTGTTTGATTACCTGGTCTGCAAACAAAATCATGAAACATTAACTTTTTATGACCCAGACCACCATGCAAGGCAGAACTTAAAACACGTTTAGCAAGTAGGTTAACCCCTTGAATACCACACCACACAAAGAAATGTAACCTTACGTGGATGTATTGACACTGATGCTTCTTGCATCTTGTGCAAATGATTAACAACTATCTGACTCCTGTTTCTGACACATGCAAATTGTCATCTGTTCTGCATGGGACTGTACCTTAATACATTGATACATAGTAGTGCACGATAGAAATGCCTCTCTTCAACACTAGTTTTGTCACAAAATTGCAAAATTCTGTAACCAGCGAGTTCATGAAAAATGTGGCACAAGAAAAAAACACCGGGATGTCGAAATGGGGGTTGGCACAGGAAGTGGCCATCTTCCAGACTGGTGGTCAGGCCCTCCTACACGCGTTGCCAAGTTCCAGGACACTGGTTAGGCCAAGATTACTTTCAATTTGCACCGCTACCTTTGATAATCTGCAGTTCTATGCTCCAATTTTGCCCCAGTTTTACAGCTGTGAGAATTTGATAAATAGAACCATTCATTTTTTTATTGTGTGCAATAGGCATGTTTTATATGTATTTTGTAGGTGTGGTATCCATGAGGCATATTCATTAATTAGTTATGTACTTGTAATTTCGGTACACTTGCTAATAACACACTTTGCCGTACATTTTTATCAGATACTGTAGGAGTTGACAGTACAAGGAGAAACTGCTTCATTTGAGAATCTCATTCTAGTTAAACCTAATCATGTTGTTATGTAAAGCTGATAATAAACACACTCAAGAAAAAGAACACGATTAGAGATATACTTTGCAGAAACATTGTATTTGGAGAATAAACTGTTTTAATATCTTACAAGGTTAACAGTAATTTCCTTTCAACTGTAAAAGATACTTTGATCCCTCTTTATCATCTAGTTTTCAATTATATTATTGGGCAACATTTCCACAAGAGGTATTAATTACAAATACATTCAGTATGCTATTTTTGTCCAGTTTATAGACTGAACATTATAGTACAAATTGTCCAAATTTCCCTAATGCACCAACCATTAACCATATAATACAATAATCAGCATTTCTAAAAAGTGGGTAAAACCTCTTGGAAAAAAATTGTATGCACCATGGCAACTATATAACCATTAAAATAGAATTTTATCTTCCCCGAGGTATTCTTTTTTTTTTAATTAACAAATTCATGATCCAGCTCTATTAACTAGCATATTGAAGCAATAATAAGATTTAGATGAGCTTAACTCTAATGAACATGTTGAGATTCTGTAGAAAAGGAATAACCAGTTTTTGCCTAAGTACAGCTCAACCCCCGTATAACGCTGTGCTTTGGGTCCAAAGAATCACATCGCGCTATCAGTGGATCGCGTTAGCAATAATGTAGAATTGCATGCATTGCACAATAAAGTATTTAAGATACCAATAATCGTGTTGTAAAGTATTCATAAATACGAGAATTGGGAGCCACGCTTGCACCACGTTATAAGCGGATTCGCGTTATAACGGGGTTGAGCTGTAGTGCTTTTTTTTGTTTCATATTGTATTTCTCACTGCTCTTCCTTGAGGCCCGAGCTATATATATAAAGGACTCAACATTCACTTGTTACAGAGCGAGGGTTCCACCATTTCCTTCATCAAATTTACATAGAGATGCCTTCAGAATTGCAAGAAATCCCATGCACACTGGTGGAGAATGTGAGTGTAACACACAATTGTTAACATTACGTTCATAAAATAAATAATCTTGCTTTTATTTTATTGAGTATAAATTGAACCATTTTTTACATGGCAAATAAACAGCTCAAATAGGGCATTGAAGTTAAATATTTTTACATTAAAAAACCCTTGGATTTCTAATTTGAATAAGTGCTATAGGCATTGTGATCACATGCATTTTTGCTTGGAATTTGTTAGTTGCCAAGGCCATGATTATTCTTGTTGCTCAAATTAATTATTAATTATAGCTATAATTATAATTATAAAATCATGTCACCAATGGTGATGGGGAGCTAGCATGTCATTCCACGTGGAAAATCAGTAGACAGCAATTCAAAATGCAGGTGTGAAATTCTTCCTCGGCTAAATCAGTAAAAGAACAAAAACATAGGAGTGAGACGTAGAATTTACTATGAGAGAAATGGACTAAAAAATGAAAGATAATTTTGATGCAAAGAGAGGTCAAGCACTTTATAAACAAAAATAGGAGTGAAGAAGAATAGAGGTTAAATTGGTACAAGTCATCAGCTTAGCCTGTGACCTTGAGCAAGCCACTTTCCTTTCCCGTGTCCCAGGCACCAAAGATTACAGGGTAAAAATGTATTGTGCCTTTAAAATTCAATGTACAGTGCATTGTTAGTGCTCTATAAGAAAGACAAGTATTACAGGCAAAGTGACAATTGGGATGATATTTTGAATAGTGATAAAACATTACTACTATACACAGTATTATCTAAGGTTGCAAATACAGTATGTTTTATTGAGAACAATCTGTGAGCCATACCTTAGGCATGTGTTATTTAATATAAGTGGCCTCTGGAACTGGAGGAAGACAATATTCGGGACACTTTCAAGACTTAAATTAATTTTGGGAGCCCAGTTTTTAGGAACGTTGAAGCACAGTTGGATGGCCATAAACATTATAAAGTATTAATAAATATAAATGATACTCTAATTTAACCAACTGGGGTTTCATGTAAACTCTAAGTGGAGACATAGGTTGGTTATGCTACAGTACTAACCATGTGTAACTGAGTCTCATTCTAATACGTTTGAGGGGACCAATGTGAGTGTTCTTTAAAGGTGAAATTATAGTGTACATCAGTGTTTTCCAACCTTTTTTGTTTGGAGGAACCCTTAAAGTATTTAGAAAAATCTCAGGGAACCCTTATCTGGCTGACACATATTAGTTTCAACAGGGGTCAGTCACAACATTTCACACCTCATGAGCCACCTCTATTTCCCACCCTCTACCCATGTATTTCTTTCCCATCCATCTAACTCTCCCCCCTCCCGCCTCGCATGTATTTATCCCTTGCGTTTCACTCTTACTCCCTCTTTTCCTCACTCCCTCCCTCCTGCCACCCTCTCTTCTCTCAATCTCGCCCCCTACCTTCCGTCAATTACCCCACTCTCACTCAAACAACCCTACAAAATACATACCAAAAGAAAAACACCCCAAGGGGAGGTGTCTGTGATCCATAGGAAGAAAACCTTAGACTGCTTCAAGGAGCCCCAGGGTTCCACGGAACCCTGGTTGGGGATCACTGGTGTACATTATAGTGAAATTATAGTTTCAAAACTTCATTCATCTCCAAAGGCACAAATGTACAATAAATCCGAAGATACTAAGACATAAGGGATAATTCTATATACTCCAAAGCAGCAGGCGTTTCTTGGCCAAAAATGCCCATAGACTTCAAATTGGGATTTTTGTACTGCATATTTAGGATTTGTCCCGTACACTGTATGAGACATTTTGGTGGTATATTTCTCCTCCCAGGGTTAAATATAGAGTATTGAATACTACCCATGATCATGTAAAGTAGATCTATAACAGGTCTATGTCTTGGGCCAGAATAACTGGTATAATATTGTGTGTACATTTGTAACCCAATATCTTTGTCTTCAAGGTGGCCTTTTTTTGCCATGAAATTGATACAAAATTTGGAGCATGCATGTTAGCATTCGTGTATCAAGGTACTTTGTTGCTATTTAACTAATGATTGAACCATTTGGGGAATGGTTAACTGGGGCAATACAAATTGATAAGGGAGCATGTGTTGGTCTATGTCAGGGGTGGGCAACTCCAGTCCTCAAGGGCCACCACCAGGTCAGTCCATAAGAAACTAACTTTCACCATTTAGTTATATCATTTGATTAATTGTTTTCCCTTTGAAGTGAAAATGCTATAATTATGTAGACTATTCAATAAACTGCATTACTAAGGTCAATAGTGTACACTACCGACACACTTAATCCGAGCAGGGCTAGTTCCGCAAGCCGGGGGATGCCCCGGCTTGCTAGCCCCACTCCCTCAGCGTGCCGCGCGTCACCGATGCGCGGTCACGCGTCATCGGGTGCCAGCGCCCCCTGCACGCGCGTCCAGGGCTCCCCGAGGGAGCCCTGGTGTCCCGCGATGTGGGGGACGGCGGCAGGGGGTTCCGGGGGACCCGGCGGACCCGGCAGCGGGAGGGAGAGCGCCCCGATCGGAGGGCGCTATTCCGCTGCTTCGGCGCGTGCCCGGCACCCTCCGGCGCGCGCCAGGTTACTGCTGCGGCCGAGAACGGGCAAATGCTCGAATAAACTCGGCCGCAGCAGTATAGCAGGGCTGGCCAATTAATGAAGTAGTGATTCATATAGACCAGGGGGTGGGCAACTCCAGTCTTTAAGGGCCACCAACTGGTTAGGTTTTCAGGATATCCCTGCTTCAGCACAGGTGGCTCAATCAGTGGCTCAGTCATTTGAACCACCAGTGCGGAAGCAGTGATATCCACAAAACCTGACCTGTTGGTGGCCCTTGAAGACTGGAGTTGCCCATCCCCTGGTCTATATGAATCACTACTTCATTAATTTAATTGCGCAACCTTTTCACTTTGTTGAAATCAAAACACTTAACTGATGCCAAGACAAATGCCTGTAATGATAGAGTACAACAATAAGTGTACTATACAAGAGAGGGCTAGAACAAGTATGAAGGTGCCTGCTTTCAGCAGTGTGGCCAGGCACACTGGGAATGGGACAAGGGTCCTAGACCGAGACACGACTACCTGATGAAAGGCCAAGGAGGGCCCGAAATGTTGTCATTTTGTTGCTTGCTTCCGAAAATAAATGGCATCCCTTTATGCATCAGATGTAACATTTGTAATCTACTCCTTGCAAGGATAATATCTTCAGAATGCGAGTCTTAAGGCCACGATTCTAGTGAGTGCGATTGTGCGTGCTACATGAACAAAGTGCAGCAGCTGATACGGGCTGGCCATAGTGAGCGAGGGCGCGATGCAGAGCGACCGCACGGCAGATTTTTCAAAAGACCAATGATTTTGTATTTTCGTCAGCTGCGTCATGGCCGCGTCACCTGAGCGATTCAGCCGTTGAGGGGTGAACAAGCCTGGTGACGCCTCCACCACTCCTCCCCATCGCCTCCCCAATTGCCTCCATCTAAGTGCACTCATCACGCGAGCGACAGGCGCGCGCAACGCCATGTGCTCCGTCGCGCTTGCGCACCTCCTCTGATCTAAGCCTTACCTTTTGAGTGCTGCTTTCTCTACACCTTTACGTAATGATAGAGAGCAGAATATATATTTACCACAATGTAAACAGTGTTTCTAGAATGTATTAAATGAGATATATTTGCTAATACTAACTTCAGGCTCCAGGTCTATCCTTTGCATCCAGATATCAAATTGCCTATTTTCTGATTCTTGTGTACCAGGTTTTCCCCCACCATCTGGGAGATCTGCCTGTTACAGGGTGTGTAGTGCTGGCTACCTGCTGGTTCATAGGATGCTGAGCTTTCTGCCGGTTGTATGGGGAGAACAGGACAGGCTTTTGGGGTGTTGTTTAGTTAATCTCTCGGTGTTCAGCGTCTCCATCTCTTGGAGGCTCCAAGAGTGCTGGAGACAGCAACGTCTTTATTGTCAACAGCACACAGCATAAAACAGGTACAGTACAACTCTTCCCAGCCTCAGGATGGTCCCTGGAATCAACCCGCAGGCAAGGGCCCTAGAACCTATCCTAGCTCTTCCCCAACTACCTGGTGGAGTAGGAGGTATAGTCCACTCCCCTAAGGGAGGGGATAGAAGGTGGTCAGAGCAATGCACACGCGCTGCCTGGGACAGTCTTTCTCAGGGAAGAGCACTGACTAAATTTGCATGTGCAGCCCCTTAAATACCCTGGGGGAGGGTCCCAGTCTGAGCCCCTGATTGGGCAGAACAGAGACCCTAGGCCCAACTCTCCCTGTCACACAAGGGAGCTGCTATTGCAGGGGAAACCCCAGATTGGGCCTAACACTGCCTGTTCTGTACCAGGATTTACATGTTAAGCAGCGCAGATTAGTAGCCAAAAACAGGCATGGCTACACTTGTCCCTATGACTGTCATTTATAAAGGGGAAGGAGAGTGGGGGAGAGCCCTTGCTACAGTCTGTGTTAATTTGCTGGTGCCAGTGGTGTAGATATGAGGAACAAAACAACTTGCCAAAGCAAGTAAAAAGGCCGCCTATGGTACAGCACTCGCCAGAAAGTACGTAAGTATGAGTAGGTTTAAAACGTAACCTTTAATGGTTAATATTGAGTAAAATATAGGTGGACAAAACGAAACAAAGAACAGCACATGGACAACTAATCACTGATACAGTAATTTGTAATAAAACGAATATTAAATTGATACTCTCGCGCTGGGATAGGATATGCTAATATATGTCGTAGGCTTCTACCCAGAGGTGGGGGTAAGTGAGTATTGTGGTAGCTTCAGGATGTCGGCTACCCAGGATGTATGCACAAGTTTGTGAGCCCGACTGTGGTTAGTGTCAGTCTACCAGACGGGTGTATAAACAATGGGTGGTGAGCACGGTATATCCTGCAAGGACAAGACTCCCGCCCCTGGTAGAGATCGTGCGTGCACACAGGATACCTGTGGGTTAAGCAGCTCAAGGTGTACCAACGATTGGACAGGCACACAGATGGTTTGCTCAGGCTAGGAAATTAACAGGTAAGTGAATGGTATAGTTCCTGTTGTATCCTGATCATGCTGCCGATACACTGTTATGATAACCAGAAGTAGGCATATGTAGAAGTGAGCACAGGAGCGCCTTGAAGGGGCCTGTTTGACCCCCTTTACGAAAGTATTAATAAAATCGTGGAACAAGCAACATGGCTTTGTGTAGCTTAGAATGATAATACAGCTAGCAATCTAAATTATGGGTTGCAGTCTATTTGTGATGAGAGCTGCACGGGTGGATATATGAACACCAGGGTTTGAGGGGTTAACTGTTGGGATAGTCAGCTTGGTGTGTTAATGAGCACCCCTCGCTGAAGTTGCAATTAAATCCCAGAACAGAATAACAAAATGAATAAGCAGATGACAGTTTTACTGTCAATACCTGGTGTATTTATGAACCTTTAAACTGTGCAATTAAACTGTGTATGTGGTCAGTTTGGTGTATTCATGAACACCAATTTAATATTCGTTTTATTACAAATTACTGTATCAGTGATTAGTTGTCCATGTGCTGTTCTTTGTTTCGTTTTGTCCACCTATATTTTACTCAATATTAACCATTACACTTTAAACCGACTCATACTTGCGTACATTCTGGCGAGTGCTGTACCTAGGCGGCCTTTTTACTTGCTTTGGCAAGTTGTTTTTTTTCCCTATGACTGTCACCCATAATATTATCTTTCCTTACTGTTTTTAAACAGGGTTGCATGCTAGAAAAATTACGTTGTATGTAGTAAACATTTATCCAGACTTCTCATCACATGCTCCTAGTTACATTAAAAATGATGCAGTATACAAACTTGCAGATATTCACTACAATCTAACCTTTGAAACGGGTCGGTTAATTAATGCTCTTGATTTACAAGATAGACCTGGAAGGAAATAGGTGTGCTACTGAGAACTCACAAGATTAAGCCATATATGTAATTACAAACATTGTCCTGTTTCTGTGTTTCTTCTAGGCTTACTAATTATAACATTTCTCTTTCAAGGCCTGATTCATTGCGGAAGGACAATATTTTTCAGTTTCTTGAATATTTTATTCCACATCATTGTTTTGTCTAACAAAAAGAAAATTCCCATAAAAATGTCCAAAAATAAAATATTCCTCCACAATGGGGCAGTGTTGCTTTATCAATAAAATATTGGAACAGTGGAAATATTTAAAACGGTAAAGCACTCTGATGAAAAGCTCCGACACCAAACATAGCAATTTCTCTTCTCAAGGATCATGTACATGAATCAACCGAACAAAGCTTTCCTTGCTTTGTATTTATTCATACAGTATTACGCAAACCTGTTATTGTCATAAACCTGAGTCAACTTCTAAATTAAACTCATTGTAGCCCTGCACAGAAGTATGCATTTACAGAGGGCTTTTTAAAAAAAATGAATATGTAACAAAAATGAGGCACACGATGTAAAGGTAAATTACATAGATATGCTGGAGTAGAGGAAACATCTGCAGATGACAGCGTTATTCCAGTAGTATGAGAACAGGGATTTCTGATGTACTTTAGGTGAGGATAACAAAAGTAGACACAACGTAAATGTTAGAATACAAACAAAAAATAACACCATGGCTGCTAAATGTTAGACAAAACCGAGGACCCAAAGAATTAGGGTCCAAAAGCACCCCCGAAATATGCACTCAATGCCCTGTGGATATTAGACGGCTTAAATAGCCTTAACTAGTATTACTGCTAAGTGGTATATCATAGTCAGAGGGTGATAGGCTAAAATAAAAATAATAACATTTTATTACATCATAATTATTAAACACCAATATTAAAAATCAATAGAATCCTCGTATCAAACCCTAGTTTGATACAGATAATAATTAATTATGACACGTGTTTCGCATTTTGCGTTTCGCGTGTATGTCATACACGCGAAACGCAAAATGCGAAACACGTGTCATAATTAATTATTATCTGTATAATATCCACAGGGCATTGAGTGCATATTTCGGGGGTGCTTTTGACTCTAATTCTTGGGGTCCTCGGTTTTGCCCATCATGGTTTACCCTTTGGCACCTGCATCATTACATAGGTGAGCAGTCTGATTCGTCAGGTTCTGCTAAATGTTATGCAGTATTGATGATGTTAAGGTTTATTCAAGGCAATATGTTTCGAAAGTGTACTGTCAAACGGCTGATTATCACATGCCATACTTCACATGGTAAAATTACCATCAATGGCCACAACAAGCAGTTTGTCACAAAGAAAATGACAAGTCAATGACCTTTGTGGGTCTTGTGGAAAAGGAATTAGGGCATGTGTCCAGATTCCAGCAAAAGAGCATTGAATGCTCCAATTTAGATTGAGTTATTACCAGAAAATTACAGCTTTTCCAGGTACAATGCTGTGTCCCATTCCGTGATCCATCTGAAAACTGTTACGTCTGCGAACTAGACAAAATATACCCTGTCTTGCAAAAAGTCACCTAGCCCTTTATATTGGCCATTTCCTGAAATTTTTGCAAATATTCGGAAAATGTTGTGAAATCCTTATGATATTTTGGCAAAAAAAGTTTCCAAACGATGTCGTTTAGTGATGACATTTCAGTCACTCCATGCATGTGTGTCAGTCGTTATTGGGAAAGTTGAGATACCTCAGAGGAGTTACAACAGGCAGGTACTAGCAGTGAGGCAAGGCTCACTGGGGAGTGAGGAGTGGCTCCGGGGAGTGGATCATAGAATGTGACAAAAGAGGATCTTAGGTAGTAGTTTTAGGAACTATCAAGTCTAGATAGCCAGTCTACTGGACTTGGGTGGTAAAGGAGAATGTATGAGAAAAGAGTATAGATACTGTACTGTATATGGCTGTGGGTGTTAAGATTTTGCTATCAAGGCCCCCTTTTTATAATGCTCAGTTGCTGAGTCCCACCAACAGTAGTCAGAACCTAAACCCACACAACCAAAATAGCACATGCAGATACTATAAACACACAATCATATAACAGGCCAGAAAGACACAGTCACACAAAAAACCAGAACAGAAACACGCCAATCACCTCCCTCTGCTCTCTGTCCCCCACCCCGACCCCCCCCCCATGACTGGCCATGCTCTTAACACCTCTTAAGGGCTCAATTGTACCAAATGCTGCAAGGCGGCAGCGCTATTCTGTGACGTCACCAAGCGCGGCCACCAAGCAGCATAGTGATTATACCAGGGAGCTGGTGGAGAGGAGGCAAGGAGGCGTGGCGGAGGCCTGGCCGTGAGCTGTTCGCCCTCATTGGCTGGAACCGCTCACGTGACATGGCTATCACCAGCCAAAAGAAATCTGCAGATCGTGCCAGGAGACTTCCGCCCTGCAGTCCCACGCGATGCGCACGCCGCAACAGGTATGTGCGCTGCTATTGGTTTTATTAATGTTGTTTTTCATGTGCGTTGCGTCGCGCCATCGTGCGTCGTTTTGGGTATAATCATGGCCTAATAATTGACTGCTGCTAGGTGATGCAGCAATCAGGATGGCGGTAACTAACCCAGCCCCCTAGCAACTTTCCAACTGCTCTAGGACATGGAAATTCCAAGGCACGCTTTTAACACTCCCGCAGTGCCTCAGTTTACAACACAACCTTGGTTGAGAAAATGCGCTAAAACAAAAGACGCATTAATGCTAAATCCTGTAAAATATATTCAGCTCCAAAATGTTTTAACATTTCATCTTAGAACTCATATAATAGTGTTAGGAATCAGAGTTCTCAGCGCCGTCCGCGCAACACACAGACTACCCTCAGGGAGTCTCAGGCCACGCAGCGCAACCTCCGCTTACCTGCCTTCACAGGCCGTCAGCTCCTCCATCGCCTCAGGGTCCCTCCCCTCGGTGGTTCTGCGGCTCCTCCTCCTTCTCAGAGCTAGGCGCGGGTCCTCTGTCCCGTGCGCACACGTGTGTCCTCCTCCAATGCTGGTCGCATGCACACGCAGCTTACAGAGCGCGCACCAAGCATCCACTCTTCTACTTCCACTCCTGCTGTGAGGCTCCGCCCCCGTACACCGCACAGGTGAAATCAGAGTACTACTGCACCGACACACTTTATTCGAGCAAATACCCAGTATGTACCTGGCAGATACCTGGAATGCGCCGCTCCTCACCTCTGACAAGCCCCGTTGCGTTTGCCTTCCCAGCCTGGGTTCATGCCTGGCTGACGGGCGGCTGATCTGTTAAATGATAATGATTAGGATTTAATAGGCTGCAATGCTTCGCGTGTCTACCAGATGGCATAAATTCATGAATTGTAATGCAGTATATATATATATACTGTGCAGTATTGCAGCCAGCGGGAATAAAATGCTTCAATCCCTGCCTGGAAAATAACCCAATGCACTCGGGCAGAAAACAGTCACAAACCTCAATACACCCGGGTATACCCGAATTCGTGGGACTAGCCGAGCTCGAATAAAGTGTGTCGCCAGTGTACCAGTGCTCACCTGGGTTATATCAGCCACCCCAATCCAGAGAGGCACCCTGCAGTCCTCCTGACCCGCCCCCGTCCCTGATTGGTCAGCCCAGCCTTATCTAGCATCTCTGAGCCCTCACTCATCGCTCGACATAGTCTCTGTATGGAAGTGTTTGGTGTACTCTCGGTTACTACAGGTATTGACACGGCTCGTACGACTATCCCCTTTGGCTCTCGACTTCGGCTCTCCTTGGACTACGTATACTCTGGCATCCCACGATCACGGCTTGGACTTCAACCTTCCTCATCTCTCCGCTCCCTGACCTCGGCAAGTAAATCACTATTCTACTCCTATACCCGGTACCGGCAAGTATTGTCTACGTTACTTAAATCTGGCCTGGCAACGCTTAATACCACACTCCGGACACGCTCCCTTTGCTGCGGGTGCGTGCATTCCTACCTCCCCCTTCAGCACAGGGGACGGGTCTGTTCTGCGGGCAGCACCGGCGAAACAAATAGACATTAAATCAAACCCATTATTTCTTAGTGGAGAACAGTCACCTAAAGCTAAAAAGTACACATCTTGAGTTATTACATAATTTCAAATACAGTTGTCACAGGAGACCAGGCCACTTAACACTGGGATCACATAGGAAAGGCAGAGAAAGAGGTTAAATAAAATACGTTTATTTTGACCGGAGTCAACAGGCACAACACAATACAAAGCTACAAATCTTCTGGGTTATCTATGTGCTCTTTGGTGAACTTCAGATGGGCAGCAATGTTCTTTTTTTTTTTTTCCAAAATTTTTTATTAGGCAAATACTTATTTCACAATGTACATATCATACATGTTAATACAGCCTAATACAAGTTTTCTCCATTTTTTGGTTAAAGAAACCAGAAAGAAAGAGGAAAGCTCATCGCCCCCCTGACCCTCCTGGGGTTGTAAGGGGGGTGCGAGTATGGAAACAGAGAGTAAGAGTGTGGAAAAAGAGAGAAGGGGAGGTGGGGAGGGGAAGGGGGAAGGAGGGGGGGGATACCTGTTGCTCATCACATCCTCAGAATATTTCTATTGGAGTTTCTGGACTCGTTCTTTTTACTTTTTATTTTTGGGTTAGGGACGCGGGGGTGCCATATGGGTTAGCCATGGGTCCCATGTTTTATTAAAGGAGTCCGTGGATCTTTTCAGAAATGCCGATAATTTTTCCATATTCATTACCTCTTGTATCCTATTTTTTATCGTTTGTTTTGAGGGGGGAGACACTTTCTTCCAGGCGGCTGCCACTGCACATCTAGCCGCTGTTAGGATGAAGGAGATTAATTTACTTGTTGGTCGGTCCACATTTTCTATGGGCCTGGCCAACAGGTAGGTCAGCGGGTCAACAGGGATTTTGAGGCCAGTGACCTCTTCTATTAATTTTTGAGTGGTTCCCCAGTATTTTTGAATTTCCGGACATGTCCACCAAATGTGTGCCATGTCCCCCCTTTGACCGCAACCTCTCCAGCATAGATCGGACGCCTGGGGGTAGATTTGGTTTATTCTAACTGGGGTAAGATACCAGCGGAACAGTATTTTATATATATTTTCTTTGATTGTGGTACATATGGAAGTTCCTGATGCATTCTCCCAAATTCTTTCCCAGTCCTCTCGGTCTATAACTATTCCCAATTCTGCTGCCCAATGCAGCATATAGTCATGGGTGGGGGCTTCTATAGCCCTTTCCAATACTGCGTAAATTTGTGTTATAAGACCTTTCTGGTGGCCTGTTTCTCGACAGAGCCGCTCAAAAACTGTGAGAGGGGGAAATTTCAACGTTGGGGATAAGGTTCGAATAAAGTGCCGAATTTGTAGATACTTGAACACGTCCAACCTTGCTATTTCATATTTGGTTTGTAGATTTTGATAGCTCAGGAATTCTCCAATGCTCAAGAGGTCAGCGATCGCTCTAATATTTTTTGCTTTGAATTGATCCAATTGTCTGGGCTCACAACCAGGAGGGAATTTCGGATTTTTGTGAATTGGTATGAGTTGGGATTGGGGCGATGTGAGCTTGAATTTATATTTGCATCTCGTCCAGATCTCCCATGTGTGTCTCATTGGGCCTAATTTAAATTTACTATTCTGCATGTCTTCCCTGCTCAGGGACCAAAGGCAAGCTGGTAGTGAAGGCGTCCCGGCGTAGTATGATTCTATATCTAGCCAACAGTATTGGTTTGGGTTGGCATTCCAGACTACCACCTGTCGCAGTTGTGCGGCTAGGTAGTATTTGGTGATGTCTGGGACACCAAGTCCTCCTCTACCCCTTGATGCCAAAAGAACTGTCCTAGCGGTTCTGGGTTTCTTACCCTGCCAAATGAAGTGGAAGATTAGTTTTTGTATGTTTTTTAATTCTGAGCCAGGGATGTGGATCGGGAGCGTCTGGAAATAGTATAATAATCTGGGGAGTATGTTCATTTTAACCGAGATCATTCTCCCGATCCATGATATTTGATATCCTCCCCATTTCGCTAGGTCTTGTTTAATTTTCCGAAACAAGGTCGGATAATTTTGTTGATATAGGGATTGGTAGTTTCTCGCTATCTTTACTCCCAGATACTTGATACTCGAGGAGCTCCAATGGTAGTTAAAGTTTAGTTTGAGGAGTTTCACCTCTGGCTCTGGCAGGCTTAAATTTAGTGCTTCCGATTTATCGCTATTGATTTTATAGCCTGATATGTCTCCAAAATCTCGGAGTTCTTTTTGGAGGTTAGGTAGGGATGTTTGGGGTTGCGTCAGGGTTAAAATGACATCATCTGCGAATAGTGATATTTTGTGCTGCCTGTGTCCAATTTCTATTCCTTTGATGTCTCTATTTGTTCTTATTGCCGCTGCTAGGGGTTCTATGGTTAATGCAAAGAGGAGAGGAGATAGGGGGCATCCCTGTCGAGTTCCATTAGTAATCTCAAATCTCTGGTTACTGCCCCCTGCTAGTTTTACTGTTGCAGATGGATTTTGATATAATCTACGGACTCCTTCTAGATATGCGTCTTTGAAGCCGAATTTGCGCATAACATGGTCCATGAATAGCCAGTCTATTCTATCGAACGCCTTCTCTGCGTCCAGACTAAGGAGTAGTGCTTTGGTCCCTGTGAGATGGACATGTTCAATAATGTCAATTATCTTTCGGGTATTGTCCGAGGCCTGTCTACCTGCTACGAATCCCACTTGGTCTTTATCTATTAATCTTGGTAAAATGGGATTCAATCTATTTGCGAGTATTTTGCTATATAGTTTGAGATCACAGTTAAGCAGGGAGATTGGACGATAGCTTCCACATTGCATCGGGTCCCTGCCTTCTTTGTGTATTATGGCCAGGGTGGCCAGGGACATTGACGTAGGGATTTGATTTCCTTCCATAAAATCGTTAAATGTTCTTAGAAGATGCGTGGATATTACTGGCAAGAATCTCTTATAGTAGACATTAGTGAAGCCATCTGGGCCAGGAGACTTAGTGATTTTTAATGATTTGACCGCCTCTTCCAGTTCCTCTTTTGAAATCTCAGCATTGAGGACTGTGTTTTCCTCCTCCGTTAGTGTGGGGAGCTGACACTTATCTAAGTAATGTGCTATTAATTCGGATGCTACTGATTCGGGGCGGCCCTTTTTGGATCTTAAGTTATAAAGTTCGGTGTAAAATTTTGTGAATTCGGCTGCTATTTTATTGTCACTATGTTGTATCTCACCAGACCTACTCTTGATCGCCGTGATTTGGGACCGTTTATGCACCCCTCTTAATTTAGTCGCTAGAAGTCTGTCTGCCTTGTTCCCTTTATCATAATATTGTTGGTTGGTCCATTTAAGGGCTTTCTCAACATCCTCCAGCTGGATTTGTCTAAGTTTTGCTCTAGCTGTTGTCAATGTTTTATATATTTTTTTTGAGGGGTTAGCTTTATGAGTTTGTTCTATTATTTTGATATCATCCGTGAGCTCCTTTATTAGTTTTTGGCGGGCTTTTTTCCTGTGGGATGCGATGGAGATGAATTTCCCTCTAATGGTTGCCTTATGGGCTTCCCACAGGATTGCTGGAGAGGAGACGGATCCTGAGTTAAAAAAAAAGTAGTCTCTAATGGCAGTTCTGATCTCTCTTTCTATCTCAGGATGGTTGAGTAGTGAGTCATTTAGCCTCCATGAGTAATTTATTGTCTTTTCGAAGGGTGTTGTCAAGGTTATGGTAATCGGGGCATGATCAGACCATGTGATCGGTCCTATGTCGGAGTCAGTTGTTGCCGCCACCACATTTTTTGTGGCCAGAAAGTGGTCTATTCGAGAGTAGGTCTGGTGAGGTGCTGAGTAGAAAGTATAGTCTCTCTGGCCCTGGTGTTGGGTTCTCCAGATGTCCACCAGTGAAAACTCGCTCAAGATTCCCCTAAACCTTTTCCCTGTGATCTGGGAGGGGGTTGTACGGGGAGGACCCATTGTGGTCGATCTGTCCTCGGTAGGGTTGAGGACCATGTTTAGGTCCCCTCCCACTATCATCGATGACAGATATCCCGGGTCTATGCCCTCGAGTACTCTCTTTAGGAATTCGGTCTGATTCTCGTTTGGGGCATATACATTGATAAGAGCGATCGCTGAGCCCGCTAGGGAGCCATATACCACTAGGAATCTACCCTCTGGGTCCGCAGTTGTTTTGATATGATTGAATGGGGTGCCCTGTCTGATCAGGACAGCTACACCCCTTTTTTTGCTAGTAAATGATGCGAAAAAACACATTGGGAACACTTTTTTGAATAAATTTGGGGGGTCCTGTGATGTGAAGTGGGTCTCCTGTAGAAATATGATGTCCCCCCCTGATCTTTTCATATCTTGAAGTGCTAGCCTCCTTTTACGGTTATTCTGGAGGCCCTTCACGTTGAGTGAGGTGAATTTAATTGTGGTTTGGCTAGCCATTTGGTTTCTTTTTTAGGGGGTGTCGTAAGGCCTCATCTTGGGCGGGTGGGGGGGGTGGGGGGTGTTGGGGTGGGCGGGTGGGGGGGGGGGTGGGGGGTGGTGGGGGGGGGGAGGTGGGGTAGTGGGGGGGGTGGATTTGGATGGGGGGGGGGGGTTGACAGAACCTTTCCAACGATATAGGCCTTTCATATTTTTGTATGCTGCATCCATTATACCACTTTTTGCTCTAAGTATGCAATATATTATCTGGGAATCAGTCAAGGCACCTTTTGTTTTCTTATAAATCTTTGCGTCCCCTGGATTCTATTCCAAGGAAAGGCATAGGTGTATAAACCACATTGCGTTTAATTCACAATTTTTATATATTACCGGGGGGGGAGGGGGTGGGTGGGGGCTAGGGGGGGGGGCAGGAGGGGTGAGGGGAGGGGCGGGGAGGGTGGGTGTGGGGGGGGGGGGGGGGGTTGCGGTTCCTTTCCAACAGTGTAGGCATTTCACATTTTTATGTGCTGGGTCAGTTGTACCACTCTATACAATAAGTATGCTATACACTATCTGGCAGTCAGCCTAGGCACATTCAGTTTTCCTATGAGCCTCTGCTTCCTCTAGGTTCTGTTCCAAGGAAGGTCATAGGTACATATCGCTTATTGCATACATTTTTCAACTTTTGTATAGCACCCGGGGGGAGGGGGGTGGGGGGGGTGGTGGGGGAGTTGGGGGGGGGGAGGGGGGGAAGGGGGGGGAGTTGGGGGGGGGAGGGGGGGGAGTTGGGGGGGGGAGGGGGGGAAGGGGGGGGAGTTGGGGGAGTTGGGGGGGGGAGGGGGGGGAGTTGGGGGGGGGGGAGGGGGGGGAGGGGGGGGAAGGGGGGGGAGTTGGGGGGGGGAGGGGGGGGAGTTGGGAGGGGGGGGAGGGGGGGAAGGGGGGAAGGGGGGGAGGGGGGGGAGTTGGGGAGGGGGGGGAAGGAGGGGGGGGGGAGGGGGGGGAGGGGGAGGAAGAGGGGGGGGGGAGAGGGGAGGGGGGAGGGGGGAGGGGAGGGAGGGGGGGGGGGAAAGGAGAGGGGGGAATGAGGGGGGGGGAAGGAGAGGGGGGAGGGGGGGGGAAGGAGAGGGGGAAATGGGGGGGGAGGGGGTAGTGAGGGGTAGGGGGTAGGGAAGGGAAGGGGGTAGGGAGGGGAGGGGGGGGAGGTTAATGGAACATTTCAGGCAGTACAGGCATTTCACATTTTTATATGTTGTAACTCTCATACCACTCTATGTAATGAGTATCTTGTATACTGTCTGAGAGTCAGCTCAGGCTTATTTGGTTCCCTCACTTCCTCTAGGTGCTGTTCCAAGGGAGGCATAGGTGAACATCACACATTATATATATTTTTCAGCTTTATCTAGCGTCGAGGGGGGGGAGGGAGGGGAGTGGGGGGAGGGAGGGGAGTGGGGGGAGGGGGGAGGGAGGGGGGAGAGGTTGACGGAACATTTCAGGCAATACAGGCATTTCACATTTTTGTGTGTTACATCTGTTATATCACTCTGTCTCATCAGTGTGCTATGTGCTGTTTAGAAATCAGCGAGGGCACTCATAGCTTCTCTATGTACTCTTACCTCCCCTGAATGTCGTTCCAGAGGGGGGAAGCACAAGGGGAGGCATAGGGTCATTTCACACATTATATTTACTTTTCGGTTGTGTATCATGGGTTTATGTATATCATTCTCATGTACTGTGGACCTGGGTTTTGGGGGTGAGGGGGAGGGTGGGGGCTGGGGGGGGGGAGTGGGAAAGGAAACCAGGGTGAGGGGGGGGGTGAGAGGGGGAGTGCGAGGGGAAGGGGGGGACGTGTGGTGGGGAGGAGGGGGGAGGGTGGGGAGGAGGGGGGGGGGAAGGGCGGGGGGCTATGTGCTTGGGTTGTGGTTGAGACGGGGGGAGGGGGGGGGCTGCAGGGTACTTTCTATGATTTAACCTTTTATTATACTACTCACGGCCTCCAGGGCGCAAAACCTCAGCTTGTGTTTATGCGTCCTTTAAAACAAATCGGCTGAACTGGGTCCTCGGGGTCGCAGTTGTCCTCCGACTCTTGAGCCAATGCGTTTTTGTTGGATCAGGCTCTGCTTATTGCTTGTTGATGGGCCGTACCCCCATCCCCCCCTATGGGCCAAAAAAGATCATCACGTGGGATCGGGACTACCGGCTGAAGGGGGGGGGGGGGGGTGGTGGTGGTGGTGGTGGAGCGAACACCCCTGCGGCCTCGTCCGAAAGACTGGGGATCGGGGCATGGCAGACCAAGGCCTGGAGCCAGACCCTCGATGTTAACCGGCATTAGGGAAACCACGATCCCGCTCCGTCCGGTCGAGTTGAGTGTGGACCAGGATTTCGACTCGGCTGGCGGGATCTGCCTCGGTGTCATCGCGGGAATAGATGACATGTGTTCCACTGTGGGTAGCGGTTTCCAGTGTCGTCTTGATCGGGAGGTCAGCAGCTTCTCTCCAGGTACAGCTCCGGCCCGACGGGATACTCTTCGGTGTAGTTGTGGGTCTTCTCTCTCTCTCGGGATCGTGAAGGGGGGTGTTGTTTGGGTGCGGTGGCGGCTGTTACTTACTTGTCTCTGGAGTGCTGGGCCGCGATCCTCTCCGATGTCTGGGGTGGGTCTCCTGCGGTGTCTCCAGATGGCAGGTTGCCCGATAGCCATGCCTGGGGAGGGGTTAGGCCCAAGGCCTTTGCAAATGGGGCCATGTCCGCGGGGTATTTCAGGGACAGGAACTTTCCGTTTTTGTTCACCGAGATTTTGAATGGAAAGCCCCATCTGTACTGTATACCCTTCTCCCGGAGTAGGTTAGTCAGTGGCTTTAGCTCCCGTCTGCGGTCTCTTGTCGCTTTTGACAAGTCGTTGTACACTTGTAGTGTCTCATTTTGAAAAGTTATTTCTCCCATGTCCCGGCATGCTGAAATAATTCTTTCTTTTGAGGTATATTTATGCATTTTTATTATGATGTCCCTTCTGCGTTTTGGATCGTCAGACTTGGGTCCTAGCGCACGATGGGCTCTGTCCATTTCCATCTCCTTTTCCTCCATCTCCCCGCAGACCAGATTGAAGAACTCCAGAAGGTAAGGCCGAATCTGTTCTTGTGTGACTGACTCTGGAACATTCCTCACACGGATGTTTTGTCTTCGGTCACGATTTTCTTGTTCCTCCATGCCTTCTTTGAGGAGGGAGATCTCTTCACCCAGGCGGCTGATCTCTTCTTCCGCTTCTCCCTGTCTTTGTAGGGATTCGGAGAGCTGGCAGCAATGTTCTTTTAAGAGAGCAGTTGTTTCCTCCTGGCTCTCCTTCCAGGCACACCATTCTTGTTCATTTGAGTCATAAACACATACATTAGCCAAGGTGAGAGTGGCCTGCTGTTCTTTTGATGTTACTCTGGGTTTCTTTGTGACTTCCTCGATCATTTGCCGGTTTGTTCTTCAAGAAATTTTGGTAGGACGACTGCTCCTGGGTAGAGTGACTATGATCTTGATCTTTCTCAATTTGTAGCCCCAAATCCCTAGAAATGGTTTTATAACCTTTCTAGACTGATAAGCATCAATAACTGTTTTTCTTAGGTCCTCAGAGATTTCTTTTAATCGTGGCATGACGTGTTTTGAAAACCAAACTCACAAAGTGTCTGATCTTTATAAAGGGTGGGGCCTCCCAAACACACCCCGGAAGATCTACCTAATTATTTAAACACCTGATTCTAATTATCCCCTTTAATTTAGCTGATAAAACCAGGGTAAAGTTACAGTATAGATACGAGGCCATATTGTATCTATTAATTAGTGCTATGCCATAAGACACTTTATAAAGTCACGAGGCATTTTCTGGCCATTCAATATGATGTCACGGGAGACCAAGACTCTTTCACGGGATCAAGCACCAGACAAGACACAGAGAGCAAATAAATGGTGTTTATTTCAGCTTGAGTCAAGAGACACAGCATAAAGTCAACTAACAGCTATACTCATAGCCTCAGAGCAGTACAGGGGGAAGCCGAGTTCCCCAGGTGCCTGGCGCCACTGCAATGACTTCACCGGAGCAGCTTCCCCTTGTGTAGGAGGTCCAGAGTTTCCAGGTAGTGCTGGATGCAAGTTGCGGCAGAGCAACTTTAAATTCCCTGCTCAGTGTAGCAGGCAGCCTCGACTTCTGGAGTCTCTGGCACATCCTCAGAGCCCACCAGTTAGTCCACCTGCACGCCAGCCAAGGAAAGATATGTGGAACTCAGAACAGCCACTGCTTTTCTAGAGTTCCCCTCTCCATACAGAAACAAGGAGAACAGGGCAGCAACCAATCATGGCATGGATGCTGTGTGTTGGGCCAATCAAAGGGAGGCTGAGGCAAGGAGGGTGGGAATTACAAATTGACCAATGAAAACAGCGCCTACCTCCCCCTGTTCTCAGTGCCGGCTCGCTATCTCTTGATGAGATAGACACCTCTTTGTCTGGTTAGACAATGACACCGCTCTTCGGACCAACGTCTCCCAGATAAGAGAACTTCCTATTCCCATTCTCTTTTGTCATCAACCCCCTTGTGGAACCAGCTAAACCTGGATTCCTTGGCGTGCAGGCTGGTTAAGTATATTAACAGCCTAGCATGACCAGGGAATAAAGAAATACATTTTACAGTGTACAAGAAGCACAGTACACATACAAAAAAGGCATCCCTATACATTTTAGGGTTAATACATAATATTTTGGCCACATGACTCACATTGTGATCATGTACATCCATCGGGTAGGGGCAATGGTTGGGATAAACTTTATCAACTTGAGCCACATTGCCCCTTCTGTTTCAATGGACAAGGTGTCCTATGGTATAGCACCACTTACAAGAAATGGTCCACAATGTCGAAATCACATTGTACTATTGTTATGAATTTTCAGATCCCAAATTAGTTGGTGGACAGTACAGTACTTATGCATTTGAAAATAAAAATCACTCATTTTGTAAGTTCAGCAAAATAGAGCAATACCATTGGCATATACCACCAGCAAAAAGTTTTAAATTTTGATAGTTTTAGCGATCTTTACTTCTCTCTGTTTGGAATAAAAAAAAGTCATGGGGCTTTACGTCCAAAGCGGTTATGACAATCTCTTTTGCTGTAACAGAAACCATCAGCGGCTCTCAACAAAGAAAGCAGTCAAAAGAACATTTCTTTTAACATAGGAACAATTATCCTGCTGCTAAATGAGATAAGTATACAATTGTTCCAAATAACTACTCCACGTTAGATTCATCAGGGGAGAAGATAATATGTTTGTCTTTGTGTCTCTGTGACTTCTCAAAAGAGGTGGAGACTGTTATTCATAGCTGGGTAGTCACTCAAGTGCAATATGAAGCTTTAAGGTGGAAAAATTGGTTAAATTAAAGCCTCCGAAAGAGCAGAGCATATCAAACCGTGTTTTTTGTTCTTTGGCTTTGTCAGGCAGGCCAGTAGCAAAATTCTAAATATCTCTCATATGGTAAGTTACATAACCCAGAGAACATTCTCTCTTTCTGATTACAGTGCAGACACACAAAGCGAACCTTCTGTATAATTACAACCAACTTGTAAGTGTGAACGAAGTAGCTGAACATTTTGATATCAGTGCATACAAAATGACAGCCCATAATTATTCACCCGTAGCAGTGGGGAAAGTAGAGATAGAGAGGGAACAAACTGAGAAAGAGATTGCGTATGTAAAAAAATATGCCCATTAAGCTTTTTTTCTGCACTGCAGTATAAAAGTATTTTTCTATTCATTTTCATCATTTTATTCTGATATGTTAAAAGTTTGCAGTGGAATGTGTTAGCTTGGATCTGAGGTTGTAAGTAGTGAGAATCATCGGTAATACAGTAAATGTTCATTTCTGGGTTTTTTTTGCAGCTGAAAATGTGGGTGTGGTGAAGGGGGGATTGTCTGCCCATATACCACTACATAGTAATCCTTACTTAGAAATATAGCCAGTATTAAGAGGCTGTTGTATTGTACATATACAGATGTATAACACAACTTATTGTGTTATAACAGAATATCACAGTGTTTCCATAAGATTCAATGGCAGCATCAACACAGATATCATAGAATATCCCACCATAACATGCCAGTTGTCACAATAATCTTTGCTATATTTGTATATATATATATATATATATATATATATATATATATATATATATATAGTGATTTATGATTGGGAAGAAGTAAATCATTGCACTAAAACAAGATGATAGATGAACAATAACTGGCAGTGAAAGATAGTTTAGGTAGAAAAAATTAGGGTGCTCAACCCAGATGAAATCCATCCAACTCGGTGGACTATAAATCATAACCCTGGAGATACCAATGGGAGTGGGTGGGTACAACATAGACTTTGTAAGCATAAATGACAGTTGTCAAACTTAACTATGACGGTCTAAACCCATAAAGAAACCCACTCACGTCATCTCCAGGGGTGCAAAGCAGGCGTGCCAGCCACGAAGGAATCCACAGTCCAGGCGAAGGCAAAAGAAAGACGAATGGCGCACAGCCAGAGAGCCAGGTGTAGGATAAAACTGCTATTCTTTATTCGTGTATGCAGGAGGACAGGTAACCCCCTTGGGGAACAAAAACAGGAATCCTGTTTTTGTTCCCCAAGGGGGTTACCTGTCCTCCTGCATGCACGAATAAAGAATAGCAGTTTTATCCTACACCTGGCTCTCTGGCTGTGCGCCATTCGTCTTTCTAGTGAAAGATAGTTGAGAACTTCTACATTAAATTGTACGAGAGCACAGATACCATTGAGCCTAATACAGCAGAGGAAGAGCAAGAAGAATCCACCACCTTCGAGAAAAATAGAATTACAACTGAAATCTTGAAAGAAGCTTGGAAAGCAGTAGAGAACATCCTTGCAAAGATGTTTACTCTGACTCAATGCCATAGTTATCCTCATCCACAAGAAATGAGATAAAGAAGATCTCAAGAACTACAAACCAATCAGTCTACTTCCAATCACTTACAAGAATATTACAAAAGTACTTACTAATCGGCAGGCCCTTGACTTTGCCCAACCTAGAGCGACTACAACACAGTGGACCACATCCAAGTCGTACAAGAAGTGATTACCCAAAGTGATGGATACGATCTACTACTCATCTTCGGATTCGTACATTATGAAAAAGCATTTTTGGCTACACCTCAGCTGTATAAAAGATAAGGATAAGCAAGGGACTGTAACAGGGAGACACTATATCACCAAAGCTTTTCACAGCAACACTTTGTTAAATTGAAAACATTGGATTGGGGGGAAAATAAGCAATCAAAATCCACAGTGAATACTTGACTCACCTATGATTTTCAGATAACATTGTTATTTTTGCCACAAATTCAGAAGATCTCCAGCAACAAATAAAATAATTTACACGTAATAAAGTGGGCCTTCATATGAATCTTAGCAAGACCAAAGGGATGTGCAACAAATGTGTCATCTTTAAAAAATAATAATAAATGGAACAGAACTAGATAAGCCAAAGCCTATGCCTACCTTGGCCAGCAGGTATCAATGGATGGGAACCTTTTGAATAAAATCAATAGTAGATTGAAGATGGAATGGAGCGCTTTTGGAAGAAACAACACAACTTGTAAGGAATCTTCCACTGGGCCTCAAAAGGAAAGTGTTGGACCAGTATATTCTGCCCACGCTCACAAATGGATGTGGGACATGGACCCTGTGTGCAATGCTAATTCAGCAGCTTCAGACAATGCAAAGAAGTATGGATATATATATACATACTATTACACTTATGTTTGTATCACTTGATTTTTCTAGTTGCTAATTGTGACTTGACATTAATGGATGTAATTATGATAACGGGATTCTGGGTCCAGCTGATGATGGGAGGGGCATTTGTTTGGCGGGCTTACTGTACATTGCTCACTCTATTTTTAGCACTCACATTTTCATTTTTGTAAGTCCTAATGAAGGGGGCTTGGGACACCGAAACATTGATTTATAACACAATAAAATATAAAGAGTGAGTCAAGACTCGAGTGCCACAGTATTCATTTTTTAAATATGTTTTAACAATACCAACAATGTCCTCTATTCTCTTTAATTTACTACAAGCATGTTGGCTTGCTTGGTTATTACTGTTATATGTTTTTGTTTGTGTAATTGGTAGCATGGTAAGAATGATGATTTTGATTATGAGGAGTAATAGTGTATAATTTCTATATTCTAAGATCTCGTTTTGGCAGATTTTCATATTTGCTGAATTTCACTTATGATTGCACATACTGCATATACTGTCCAAATATGTGTCATGATGGATATTAATGAGAGAGTATTGTAATGCAGCTATGACAATATATTTCTGACCCTTGTGAATAGCTATCCTATGAGTAAAGTGTGAGTTTTGAAGTCTTAGCAATCCTTGTCTGCAGTAGAGATGTGCAAAACCACCTAAATTAGTGAACTGAGTGAAATGTGACCACTTTTATTTATCAAAAATTGTATGAAATCAGATAGTTTCACCATTAATTCGACAAGCAATTTTAATCCAGACTCCAAAATTGTATTTTGCTGAGGATTGTTGAGAGGGGAAGGAGTGGGGGTGTGGCGGAGAGTGGGGTGTGGCGAGGAGAAGGGGGTGGGGAGTGAGAGTCCTGTGCAGTAAAGGACCCATTTACTAATATACCTCCAAATAGTCACATCATCTACATGGAGAGATCCATGTCAACACACCTAAGAAATATGCTACGTTACTATAAATGATAAAATATCATGCACAGTATAATAGTCTTTCCCCGTCTTCTCTCTTCCCCCTCTCATCCTCACTCTCTCTCTTACACAAAAGCCATTATTTAGGCTACAGATGTTAAGTTTGGCCAAATATCTTCTACATTTTCAAACTTTTCTGGAAATTCCTAAACAAAATTTGCCAATGGATTTTTGGAAAGTTTGCTCATCTGAAGTCTGGAGTAACATTTATACACCCATTTGAAAGTGGAAAGGCTCAGAGGGGCCCACTCCTCTGGTATTATAGATATCATCCACATTAACATACAAAACAAAACATCAGGATATAAAACTGAATTTGATGATTTGCTGTTAAGTAGGTACACTCATGTCCTTGTCGCCTTGGGCTGTTGGTGACAGCAGTAATGGTGTTGGTAACATAGTTGCAGATGGTCATTCTTATCAAAATATTCAACTCCCCCAGAATATTAATTGCAACTCTAACATATAGTGCTAAGTGGGACAATAACCTATTTAAGACTGGAATTGCACACAGTTTATTGCTCTGTAAGACATTACAAGAGGTGAGGATGAAGACACAGTTTAAATGGCTTTAGTAATTGCTTCTCAAAATTGGTCTTCTGTATGACAAATTGGTCTAAATGACAGTTTAAATGCTTGTGCATGAACAACATATAGAAGCACACTAAAAGCCATTGGCACAAGTCACCTTTGTTTAATAACTATTACAATGCATTATATAAGGCTGGGCTATTTAAAGCATACTATTGTCTCCAAGCTGTGCCAAGAAAATAACCTTTTCAAAAATGTCTTGGTTGAAAGCTGCTTTCATAATATGTGATTCTGTCGTTTTCTAGCCTGTGTTATTTTGCTATGATTCAACTTCGGCATTTTGTTATACATCTAGCAGAGCAGGCAGCAAATATAAAATTACACTAACCCACGCTAAAAGGAACTTTGCAATTACCACTGTTGCGAAATCCCATTGTGAGTTCTCATTGTTTGTGGCTGGGCTGAACAAATAGCATATACTGTAGCATCTAGCATCTAGCATTTTAAAAAAAAGACAAGATTGATATTCTCATTTATCCCATATTTACATCCCCTTTCAGTTCATAACTCTAAAACTATTCATGAAGAATGAACATTGACATTTAACTGTCCATATACTATTATCTAACTAGGGTAACAAGTTACAGGACAGGCCATGTACAGTTGCATGTGGGTATTCTAGGTTGAAGGACTAATGTGTTATAATTGTTTAATATTATCCCACTTAAAAGTCACAAAGCCCACTGTGCTATGCAGACATTAAGTTAAAGGAGCAATCCAATTAAGCAACATATACAAGAGTTGTAATAAAACGAAATTGCTCAGCCATTTAACACCTTTTCTACAACTTGTTTTTAATGATTTAATATAAACTTTATAGATTTTCACACAGCATTGACAACCTAATTCTGGATAAACAAACAACAAATACCAGTCATACATGTATCATTAATTAGAGACTGATGACAATCTTCAGCGGCATATCCAATGTTACAGGTTGTAGGGGTACATAGCCTTTTTACATACAGTAGATGTTCATGTTTAACCTTCGCCTTTATCATTCCCTTTTCATCCTGATTGTATGCTCCATTGTAGATTATTTCCAAATGTTTTTAGTTCTAGAGAAATCATGATACCAACATTTTTCTTTGGGGGTCTTTATTACAGCTGTGACCACTGGATCATCTAAAATTACTTTATAACTCAGACCATATAATTATGAAAACGACTTGGTCCACGTTTCGAACATTCACTCAACTGAGTTTGGTAAATGCAGCCTCCCTTTTTACTGTATATTGGTATGTCACTTTGATATTGGGCACTCCCAGAGCCTCAGGCACCAAAATGAGATTATAAGTGGTTAGCAATAGGGACTTGATGGCCGGGAGTCATAAAGCCGTGATGCAGGATATCGTGTCCGATCTTGCATTGATTGCCATTGACTTGAATGGCAGTTACCACCTGGTCAGACGCGATGCCCCTAAACACGGATTTTTGACTCCCAGCCAAACTGTACCCTGCCAAATTTCTTGTACAGCACTGTGAATAATGTCAGCACCATATAAAAAAAGTTTTTTTTGTTTAATTATCCCTGGCCAGGGACAATTAGCAAGTACGGCCCTTATGAGAGACGCATAGCAGTTTACAATGTCTTTTTTTCACCAGTGTTTTGGTCCTCCTAAAGTCCTACACATTGGTGAAATAAATAATTGCAATCAGAACCTCTCTGATGTGTTTTTTTTATTGTAGGCTATATTTGTCAACTGAGTTCACCTACATATACATATTAACAGAGTTCAAAACACTAAATAACAGAAAAGGCAGCGCTAATAGAAAACTACTGAGAAATGGCCAGCAGCCTATGATATAACTCTGACACCCTAGGTCAGATAAAGAGCAAAAAAGAAAGGGTTATATCTGTGGCGCTTGGCCCTAAGGTAAATATATAAAAAAGGGGGTATACAACCGGATGGAAGATGGTGTCCACTTGGGCTCTCCTCATGAAGACGATCAATCATGTAAAAATGAATATAAAAGCAAACATAGTGTGATACAGTAACTAAAAAACATGCAACAACACTAACACATGCAAGACAACGAATGCTGAGACAATCAAATGACTGATTTTAAATAAAAAACATTTAATACAACAACTCAATGTATATAATTAAACACTAAAAAGAACCGGTGCCCGGTTCGTCTGCCCAGCGGAGGTCTACGATGTGGAAGGAAAGGAGGGTCCCCCTCAGAAGCCCCTGCTGATCGTGTGAGACGTTTGGGAGCTGAAACCTGCCATCACGAGAGGGGATACTCTCAGATTTATCCACTGCCTTCTACTTTTCAATGTCTGGTAAGCGGCCAGCCTAGTTAGTGTTGGAGTGCACATGTGACCTATTCTTTTTAGTGTTTTAATTATATACATTGAGTTGTTGTATTAAATGTTCTTTTATTTAAAATCAGTCATTTGATTGTCTCAGCATTCGTTGTCTTGCATGTGTTAGTGTTGTTGCATGTTTTTTAGTTACTGTATCACACTATGTTTGCTTTTATATTATTTTTTACATGATTGATCGTCTTCATGAGGAGAGCCCAAGTGGACACCATCTTCCATCCGGTTGTATACCCTCTTTTTTATATATTTACCTTAGGGCCAAGCACCACAGATATAACCCTTTCTTTCATATTAACAGAGTTGCTACAAATCCTGAGAATGCTGAATACTAAATAAAGCTTCATGCGGCATTGACTTAATTTTGCCTTACAAATATTCTGTTAAATGTAAGAGAATTTGGAACAAGTGACTTTTAGCAAATAATACTAATTGAATGAGCTTGTAATGTCTGGGAGTTTTTGTAAACGTTGTGGTTTTTGCAGCATTCTCATTTTATGTGAACGCACTGATTTTCTGTTAGTCTCACTGATTTTCTGGCTTAAGTGGTCTCATACTGTAGTCTTTTTGGTAGCGGGATCCAGAGAACTCAAAAATAATATAAATAAAAAGCATTATAAATATATTACAGAATCAAAATAAGGTACAAAGAATTCCACATGAGTAGCACCGTAAATATTAATAGACACATGATGCATAGAGCTTGGCCCCCTGCAGAAGCACTTACCAAAATTCCCTCCTCCTGTCTTTGTACATTCCTCCTACATACCAATTAGATTGTAAGCTCCTCGGAGCAGGGACTCTTCTTCCTAAATGTTACTTTATGTCTGAAGCACTTATTCCCATGACCGGTTATTTATATTATTTGTTATTTATATGATTACCATGTGTATTACTACTGTGAAGCGCTATGTACACCAATGGCCCTATACAAATAAAGACATACAATACAATACATTTCGGTCCAGCAATGTTCTCAGAAGGATACCAGCCGGGGGTTTGCTTTCAATTACATTACAATACAATGGGGGCTATTCATTTGACTATCACAAAGTTAAACAGGAGAACTGTCCCATTAATGCCTTTAACCTATTAGTTGTGTTAACAATACAGCAACCAAGGGGTTAACATTAGTTTTAAAAATACCTATTTTGTTCCCTGTAAAGTCACCTGGGTTAACATGATCTTTTATTAATGGGCCAAAAAACCAGTGGAAAAAAACCCATATGTTTATAATAGTAGTGACTGGTGAAAGTGTACAGATGTACCAGAGATTTGATACCATCTGTCAGTTATCTGCAAGGGCAGTGTGTACTTTCCTGAGACTGGTCTGGTTAGAAGAGAAAAGATAACAGAGAGGGTACTCTCCATTACCTTACAGATTTAAAAATGTACTATAATTAAAATCTGATGTAAGTCACAAGGATAAATTTTTTTTATAAATGTATGGCAGGGAAACATAGGCGGGTTCAACATTTTCAAATATGGCAGATTGTCTGTGTTGAATATGTTAGATATTTGTTTCTGCCTCTAAGATTAAAATTAGCCTGTCAAGACAGACGTCCTGGCATGCATTCAAATCATACGAATGCAACATGAAGAGTACTCCTTGATAAAGCACCTTGTTGTGTGAAACGCGTTGGAGGGTACTTACCTCCCTGTTTGTCATGCCTGACCAACAATAAATTACTTTTTTCAATTTTTTACACCTGTGTCCTTGGGCAGAGCGCTGCTTTGTGCATTTATTTGCATATTTTCTGGACTGTTTGAAACTCTACAAGCGGCTTGACACGCCAACCTGGATTACTACAAGCTCTAGGAGTGGGTAAGATCTTCTGACACTTTATGACTATGGATCATCTTCCCTACTACGTACTGGGGTGAGTGCTGGATTTATTATGCAGTGATTTCCAATGAGGTACAGCGAAGTGTGTTTATACATATTTTTTCTGTTGCCTTCAGGATACTTATGCCTCCAGTGTAATACTACACTCACCTAGTACTTTACCCACTCCACAATAGAGCTATATGTGTCATTCTTATTATCGATGATTATAATAGAAAACAATATTTTTTTCTGGACTGTTAGAGCACCCATTATCTTCATATATTGAACATGTAGAGTAGCATTATTCTACGGTCTAGACCCCAAGCCCTTCTCCTAAATCCCCTTAAATTAAACCCCTACCCTAAGCGCTAAAACCCCTAAAATTAACCCCCTACCCTAAACAGTAATAAAACTTACCTTAGAAGCGGCCGGTGGCAGGACTCTAGCGGTGGATTGGCTTTGGGTGCAGGGTGAGTCGCAGTGAAGTGCCAGTGACCATTTGGTTATGAAGGAACGGCCGCAACCAAATTGGCCCATTCCGTTATTCTAGGATTCAAGATAAGACACATCCACAAAAGGTTGACCTGTCCTTGTGATGATAGTAAAGTGTTGGCATAAAAACAATGCATTTGGGTATCAACAGTGGAATATGAAGCTGTCTGCATTTATACTGTAAATTGCATGTCTATGTAACATTCCTTTCTGTAAACAAGCACTGTGCCACTTTTCGTATATTAAATCTAAAATGGAATAAGTGCTGTCTTTGGGCTCTAATTGAACCTAGTACCTTTGTGAAGAGAGTACATCTGCGTTGTCCCAAAGGCGGACAGCCTGATGGGGCTCCCTAAGAGCTGCTCCCCTCTATACAGGACCAGCGTGCTAAGGATTAACATTTGCTTGTAATTTGTGGAAAGTCAACCCCAACCACTGGAATGTTAATGAGCCAAGAGAACACAAAGAAGTGTTTGTTCACAGCTGCATTGAATCTCAACCACCCCAGTGTACATCTGCGTTGCCCCGAAGGCGGACAGCCTTTGGCACAGCTGAAGGGAAGCCAAATGGTGTGAGCCGTTTGCTGCCATTTGCTGATGTTTGGTGGTGTTTAAGTGATGCTAAAGCTGGTCTATTTTAATCTGAAACTCACAAGCCCTTTATCCCCTGTACCCAATTTTCCAACTCTATCTGTCCATGAAATGTCTATGAATTGACTGTATAACCCTGTTCTTTTAATGTAACCATTTATTGTTATAACTCTGTGCACAGGACATACTTGAAAACAAGAGATAACTCTCAATGTATTACTTCCTGGTAACATTTTTATAAATAAATTAACAAAACGCATTTTCTGACACATTTTGCTACATTGGGTGTTTTTGTTAATTACATATGTTTTTCTAGTGAACAGGAGACCACAGACTCCTGAGGGTGGGACCTTAAACTATTCTTAGTGGGGGCCGTGTAATAGAGGTGTTGTGTGATGGTTGTGGGGCGATATTGCCAATTGTTAGTGCCAGATATTTGGATTTTTTAACTCCTTTCACATACGGAATGAAACATTTGACTACGGTCGTTTCACTGTGACAGAATGACCGCTGGCGCTCAGCCACAGACGGACCTTCAGCCGCAGCCGATTCACCGCTGGAACCTACGCCGCCAGCCTCTTCTACAATAAGGTACGTTTTAGGGGTTTTAGTGGTTAGGGTAAGGGGTTAACTTTAGGGTTTTAGTGGTTAGGGGTTTAAGTTTAGGGGTTTTAGTGGTTTGGGGTTTAAGTTTATGGGTTTTAGTGGTTAGGGTAGGGGGTTAATGTTAGGGTTTTAGTGGTTAGAGAAGGGGGTTAACAAGGGGGTTAAATTTAGGGGTTTTAGTGATTGGGGTAGGGGTTAACTTTAGGGGTTTTAGTGGTTAGGGTAGGGGATTAACTTTAGGGGTTTGAGTGGGCAAGTAGTTAATTTAAGAGGTTTTAGGATAAGGGGTTAAAGTTTTAAGGATAGGGGGCAGCATTAGAATTAGGGGTTAAGATCAGGGGGGTTTAGAATAAGAGTTAGGAACTTACCTTAGCTGTGAAGCGGCCGGTGGATGAGTATCTCGGCGGCAAGATGAGTTGTGGCCTAGCGCCAGCAGTCGCGCGGCGAAACGGCTGCGACCAATTGTTGTAGACCATTTCACAGGAACCGTCACACAGAAACGCTTATTGAATTCAGCATTATCATAGTTAATGAATAAGCCAAAATGAGTGCATTTTTATTTCACACTTTTTGTTAATAATGGTTTTGCAATATGATTCTGCGATAGGTTTCCTGCCCCCCCCCATTATTGTTTTATATAACTTCAAAACAGTCCGAAACCGGTTGTTATAGAGACTGTTATTTCCCTGCAGTAACGTACTAAGGATCACCGGGTGGAGGAGGGGCTCAGTGAGCAAAGACACTGACTAGCACTGAGTTTGAAGCAGGAGAACCTGGTTCAATTCCCGGAGTTGGCTCCTTGTGACCTTGTCCAAGTCACTTTATCTCCCTGTGCCTCAGGCACCAAAACCATAGATTGTAAGCTCCATGGGGCAGGGACTGTGTCTGCTAAATGTCTCTGTAAAGCGCTACGTAAAATAGCAGCGCTATACAAGAACATGCATTATTATTACTTACACCATGGATTATGTAAATGGTCCTCCCATTTCAAGTCTGTCCCATGCCCCTGAGAATTCCACCTTTAAATTCCAAAAAGAGCTATCTGTCGCCCATATAAATATCCAGAGCCTGCTGCCCAAACTAGATGAACTAAGGGCATGGTGCTTTATGCATAAACCCAAAGCCATCGTTCTTACAGAAACATGGCTAACCCCTAAAACTCCTGATGCAAATATCGCCATTCAGGGATACTCCATTTTTAGGAGAGATAGGTCAAAGAGAGGAGGAGGGGTGTTATTTTATATTGCAGACACATTACAATTTACACTGTTAAATTGCCCCCCAAGCCCACCCTCTTTTGAAATTCTAGTTGGCAAAATCTGCCTCCCCTTTTCTAAGCCCATCTTGCTCGCTGGCATCTACCGCCCCCCTAAAGCCCCTCTACAATTCCTGGCTGATATCACCCAGTTTCTTGGCTCCATTTCCTCTCTGAACGAGAAGAGTGAGCTGCTAGTTCTTGGGGATTTCAACTTCAACTGGCTTGACCCTAAAAACCATAAAATCCAGATACAACTCAAGTCACTTAACACACTCATTTCCCAACCCACACGGACAAACCTGAAATCGCATAACCATTCCTTGCTAGACTGGATTCTCTCCTCAAACCCCAGCAGAATCCAATCCTCTGGCATCCTTCCTGATATTTTCAGTGACCATGCAATAGTGTACTGTGTAAGGAAAATTAAAACACCCCATTCAAGCCCTAAAGTTCTCCTCACTAGAACATTTAAAAACTTTAACCCACAACAGTTTCTGGATGACCTTACCAACTGCCCATGGCATAGAATCGATTTAATTCCCGACCATGATTCTGCGCTCGACTATTTCCAATCCGAATTCTTAAAACTCTGCGATACCCATGCTCCACTACGCAAAATAAGGGTACAGGGGGGCCCTTCTTCCATGGGTTACAACTGACCTTATTGCACTCTACCAGCTCAGGGATACCTTGTGGAAAAGCTACAAAGTAACTGGCACTACCAAGGATCTCAATCACTACAGATGCCTGCGGAACATGTGCACAAGGCAAACAAGGCACACAAAAGCACAATATTACTCTGACAATCTCCACCAAAATACATCAAACCCAGCTAACTTCTGGAAGGTTATCAACAATATATTCCAGCCTCCTAACCATCAACAACCAATTAATATCACTAAGGGGGAAATTACTCTGACAAACCCCACTGACATTGCAAATGCATTCAATGATTACTTTGTGGGATGTGCCACTAACTTATTAGCGAAACGCAGCTTAAACCACAAACCTGAATCTCATCCTGGGATTACCCACATAGCCCCACCCCCTCCCAACACTGCCCACAATTTTCAATTTGGCCCAGTATCTGAAGAGGAGATTACACAAGCGCTCCTCAAACTAAAACTAAGCAGCCAATGCGGACCTGACTTACTACAATCTAGGTTCCTACGACTTGGTGCCCCAGCCATTGCCAAACCAATTGCTTCCATAGTCAACTCTATCCTGTCTGCAGGCCATATCCCTAAGACCTGGAAAACTACCAGAGTTGTCCCAATCTTCAAAAGTGGGGACAAAAACACTGTCTCAAACTACAGACCAATCTCACTTCTCCCAATTCTATCCAAAGTCATGGAAAAATGTGTCCACTCCCAATTAAGCGATTACTATACCAAGACAAATTTCCCTAGCCAATTCCAATCTGGCTTTCGTCCCAAACACTCCACCGTAACTACCCTGCTAAATGTTTGCAATGAAATCCAGTGTGGAATGGAACGGGGACAACTCACTGGTGCAGTATTCCTAGATTTTGCAAAGGCTTTTAATGCTGTTGATCATGCTATCCTGCTTAACAAACTCCAGAGCTCTGGAATAGGGAAGCATGCTTTAAACTGGTTTCAGTCCTACCTATCAGGAAGATCCCAACATGTGTCCATCTCAGGCTCTAACTCCAACCCCCTGGATATCACCTGTGGTGTCCCGCAAGGCTCTGTTCTGGGGCCCCTACTCTTCTCAGTGTTCATTAATGATCTTCCCACAGCTTGTAAGGAAGCCTCAATACACATGTATGCAGATGACACAATCCTATATGCACACAGCCATAGCCTCTCTGACCTTCAACACATACTTCAGTCTGACTTTTTGAGACTCGAAAACTGGATTTCCCAAAACAAATTGTTTTTAAACACTGACAAGACTGTAACAATGGTATTTGGGACCAAGACTAAATTTTTAAAGCTTCCAGCGACTGAGCTCCCGATTAGAACCAACGCTAACACCACCCTAACCCCTGTCACTAGTTTTAAATACCTGGGCTTATGGTTTGACTCCGACTTAACATTCGGAATGCACATTGACACCCTGACAACCAAGACCTATGCCAAACTAGGGGTACTTTACAGGAACAAATCCTCCCTAAGTCTCCTGGTCAGAAAGCGTATCGCACAGCAGATGCTAATGCCAATTATTGACTACGGAGACATAATATATGGCACCGCACCTCAAACCCACCTTAGCAAACTTGACACCCTCTACAATTCAATTTGTAGTTTTGTTCTCCAATGCAACGACAACACACATCACTGCGAAGTGCTCAAAGAACTAGATTGGTCATCACTAGAATCTAAGCGCAAAGTTCACCTTTCCTGTCTTGCCTTTAAATTCTTTATGGGCAAGCTACTCAGCTATCTGAACAAGCTCCTCACCCCTACCACATGCAGCACTTATCATCTGAGATCAGACTCCAAAAGACTGTTCATGGTCCCAAGGCTTAACAAAGTATCCGGCCGTTCCTCCTTCTCTTACCGTGCACCCCAAAACTGGAACAACCTACCAGAGACTCTCACATCCACCACCAGTTTAAGTTCTTTCAAATCTAAGGCTGTCTCACATTTTAGAGGATATTTGGACTGGGGCGCTCCCTAGATTTCGTGGCTTAAAAAGTTGTTGTAACGCCTTACTCTGTTAAAAATAATAAAATATACAAATATGGTTTTGTGTTTGTGGTGCAAAAGAGTATATAGAAAAACATATACTGGCCCTTTTTCCTGATTTTTGTGGGTACTGCTTGACCTTGGAGAAGGGAATCCCTTGTCCTTCTCAGCGTGGCAATAGTGGTGTGAAGATGGTCAGCGCGAACCTCGAGGACCTCACGAATATGGTGAATCCGGATGAAGTATCAAGGGAAGAATAAATGAGAATAAAACACAAATCCGACGAAACTGTCCTGGGGGTATGTTTTTTAACCATTTTTTATGGTGGCAACTAGTGTTAAGTAGGTAATTGTTACAGTCCACTTTTTTGAAGAAAGTTTTAGTCTTGAGTTTGTTGTCTTCTATGTAAATTGTGAGGTCTAAAAAGTCTATCGTGTTATTTCCTATGCAAGTTGTGAAAGCCAAGTTCCTCTCATTAGTGTTAATATAGTTTAAAAAATGGTTCAAGTTTTCACTACTGCCTTTCCAGATAAAAAACACATCATCGATGTATCTTCGCCACAGCACGAGATCCGCACCAAATTCATGCTCCGACCAGATGGTATTGGTCTCCCAATTGTCCATGAACAAGTTGGCATAACTTGGTGCGAATTTCGTCTATACAGGACATCACCCTCTGAGGGCAAGGACTCACATCAGGTCGTGTGAGTTTTATGTATATTGAGACTCCAGTATATGAGTCTGTATTAACCCACTCCAGTCAGTGTTGAGGGAGAGACACCACACAAGCCCGTGTGAGTCACTGGATCCATATACTCTATGTATTCTGTGATTAGTTAGTGGGAACCCACTATCAATCCTTCCATCGTCCACTCCTCCCTCACCCCACAACTCCCCCTTCCCAGCCCCCCCACCCCCCATTCTCCCCATCCCCCACATGGGGACACTATACACTAATATTGTGTTTTATTCTCATTTATTCTTCCCTTGATACTTCATCCGGATTCACCATATTCGTGAGGTCCTCGAGGTTCGCGCTGACCATCTTCACACCACTATGTCTCACATTTTAATCTGGTCTGTAACTGTTTCATACGCCCATAATGTCACGGTGAGATTATGGCAGGCTGTATAGTCACACATAAATATATATAACAGTTGATATATATTTATCACTGGGTCTGAACTGGGACGAGACTTAGATATGATAAAATATAATTTATTCCTTGATAAAGGTGAACACACAATAATGTACAAATAACAGGCAAAATATAGACACTTACTTAAAAGATGAAAATGATGAAAACAGTCCCATCTGGACTGGCAGTTTCATACAGCAATCAGCTCAAGACATTGCATGGCATTTCTTCTCAGCAATCAAGATGGTATAGCACAACAGGCCTGATGACATGCAGGCATGAAGACCATGAACACATGAGCACGAAGACGAAGACAAAGGATATATGAGGAACAGCAGTTTATAAACCTTTTGTCCCTCTATCCTTAACCTTAAGTACCTGTGATTGGTTTTTAATTATCTCCAGCCAATCTTTGATGGGGGAACACATTTTAGGACAGGCCCCCCTGCTAGCTGGCACATGCGCAGTAGAACTCTGGGGTCTCATTTCTGTAACCCCCCACCTACACATGGAATGCCAGCCAGTCTACTCATCTGGATCTCTAACAAGATAACCTTTGTTGGAAGGTGATAACTGGGACACTTGGAGACTGCTCTGGTTTGAGCCTCCTCCACCCTTAAATCATCAGGGAGGGTGACAAGAACCTTTGAATAATACTTAAATCCTAGACATTGGGGCGCCTCTTGGGCCATCTGCTATCCTGGTAGACAAAGGAATTTCCTCTGAGTCTTTGTCCATACCTCGGAACACAGTATTAAACATAAAACATAAACGTATTAAAATATCCGGTTCTATTGGGTCTAGCAGAACCAAACTTCCCAGTTTTCATGGCCGGAACTGGGACACCATATGATCCAAAAAGCGACTTGCTATGACCTATGGAACCGGAGTTACACAAATGCACATTATATCAATTTTTCATTTTAATACAAAAATCTCCGCTAAAAAAGAAATCTCAGCTTTTCACTAAATCCCCATTGAAAACAACGGGCTTCTCCGCCATAGTCTTTCAATGGTAAATTGCCGCCATTGAGGTCAATGGGGTTTCTCCGCCATTGAAGTCTATGGGAAAAGTCCCGAACCTTCAAGGGGGTCCATACTCCGTCGGGTTGGTCCAGGAGGGTCAAGGATGGTTCTGCAGTGATGCCGGAGCAGTGACTGCAGACACCCCAAACCTCGATTCGCTGGGCCCTCCGGAACCGGAGATATGGAGTACCAAAATACAGCATTTCACACTTAGTCATTTTTCTGAGCCGTTTCTGCCGCCGCCGGCAAAGCCTATGGCGCGACCCGTTCTTCTCGGTTCGACCCTTATCGGGGGTTCAGGATTTGGGGACCCGGTTGTGGTCGAGTGGGGGGACGCCTAGGAACTAGGGACAAAAATAATTTTACTCCTAGGGGCCCTAGAACTGTTTATTCCCACGCCACTTGACGTTGACCTTGACTTGTAAGTGATCAAAGCTCTCCTATTGAAAATGTATCCGCTTTGCAGTTTGCGGTCTGGACGGCAGCCAACTTGTTCTTCGAAAGTTACCTCGAGGAACTGCCATTGAAATCAATGAGCCCATTGACTTTCAATGGGAAACCGCCGCTCTCCCTCTCGGACGCCACCTGCTGGTCTTTACATGAAATAGGACTAAAACAACAAGATTCTCCATTAGAATGCATGGAGCCCATGTAACCAAGAAACCATATTTCGGACATTATTCCATCACATTATCACCTGATTAATGGGTACTCAACACATTAGGATGCCAGGAACAGGTGGGGATAGGTATTGCCTATCCCCACTATCTCTTACTCATGAGAATGCTAACATTGAAGTATTTAACTATGTATTTTGTCACATAGGATGCAGCATTGGATATATTTGTCTTTTGTTGTATGCATTTGGCCACGCATTAGCACTCCTTTGGATATATATATATATATATATATATATATGTGTGTTTGTAGCCATGCTGTAAAATGGCTGTAGTCATCTCTCCTGCTGACAGTAAGGCCTGGTAAGTTATGGGCATGCCAGCAGTAATCATGGAGGTTTGCCCTCACACCCTGGTGAGGTGCCCTATGTATGGATGGGAGTGGTCACAGGCTCTGACTCCACGGTTAGTGATGTCAGAGTTGTGTCAGCCCCCAGAGGATACATAAGGCACAGCACTGATCAAAAGTTAGGCAGTAGAGAGAGAGTGTGTTTGCGGAGTTAAAGAGGAGTTAAGAAGTGGTTGGAAGGACAGTGTATGGAACTGTGACCAGGGACCTGGTCACAGGGGAGATATCCCTGCGGGGATAGGGAATCCTACATTAGGAGGACTATACCTTTCAAAGGGAAGTACGGTGAACAATGGAGGGCTAAATTCACCCATTGTGGAGGGCAGCTGGCCCACCGTACTAATAAAGATGACCCTGTTGAAATATACTCTCGTGTGTAAGTGTGGAGTAATTGCACAGAGAGAAGCACCACAGAGGAGTTCCTCACCAGGACCATCCACAAGCTCAAGCTGGGATCCTGATGAGGTGGAGGCGCTGCACTGGATCTAGGTAGGACTCAAGTACACTACCTCAGCTGCCTGTCTGGGTTGGCAATCCCTACACAACATCATGCGGGAGACTCAGGAGTCCTGTTGCCAACAGGTGCACCACGAGACATCACACTGTAATGGGGACTGGTTAGACCACAGGGGCCAATATGAGATTGGGTGGGTCAGGCTAGTCCAGAAAACCCGTTACATTTGGAAGCGCTGCTGAGATAGACCTGTCAACAGGACAGGCTTTTGCTAGGTCACTTGGAAACAGGGAGAGTGTCTGCTGCCACTTTGTGCTGCGTTGGGACGGACCTAGGGGTAGTCAAGGGGCTGATGGAGTTTGTCAGTTCGCAGGGACGACCTAGGGGCCTGAAAGGAGTTGGGAGGTTTGGAACCAGGCTATAGCTGTCCTAGTCACCTTGAGGTAGTGCTAGTTGGTAGGATGCCTAAAGGGATAGCCTGTTAACGTGGTCAGGAATCCTGGAGAGGGTCTGCGCTAGGCTAACCAAGATAGGTAGACGCCCAAGACCACTTACCGTAGGGAGCACAGACTGGGAGGAAGGAGATACAGCAGACACTGAGAGAGTGAGCCTAGCCTGAGGTAGTACATACACGAGTCCAGCCTACATTAGGTACTGCAGCGACACACTTTATTCGAGCAAATACCCAGTATGTACCTGGCAGATACCTGGAATGCGCCGCTCCTCACCTCTGACAAGCCCCGTTGCGTTTGCCTTCCCAGCCTGGGTTCATGCCTGGCTGACGGGCGGCTGATCTGTTAAATGATAATGATTAGGATTTAATAGGCTGCAATGCTTCGCGTGTCTACCAGATGGCATAAATTCATGAATTGTAATGCAGTATATATATATATACTGTGCAGTATTGCAGCCAGCGGGAATAAAATGCTTCAATCCCTGCCTGGAAAATAACCCAATGCACTCGGGCAGAAAACAGTCACAAACCTTAATACACCCGGGTATACCCGAATTCGTGGGACTAGCCGAGCTCGAATAAAGTGTGTCGCCAGTGTACACATGGTGGTGCATCAGGGAAGTCTTTATTGTGCCGGTGTGGTGGCTGCCCCGCAGAGAGGAGCCCCATGTACAATACTAATACGTACAGCGAGAAAATGGCGACCGCAAGAATGGAGGATCCGCGCGGTGCGGATAGTCGAAATTGGCGACCCGAGGCTGATGGGGAGAGCACACCTGGCGTGCGAACCGCTGAAGAGCAAGCTGTTACCGATATGTCTGTCACGAGCCTGCTATGGAGTGGAGTAAAAGCCGTGGCCGCCCCGTTTTGGTCCTGTCTGGTACACCGAGGCGCTACCCTGGAGGACTCTGTTGAGGACATTGTTATAACAGGAGGAGAACACAGTGAGAGTGACTGTCAGTCGGCATACAAACATATGAACGCTACCTCATTCATTGACCAGACTGACAGTGTGACCCAAAATGGCGGCTCCCGCTTCCCTGGGAGACCACGTGGGCCGATTGCAGACAATTCTGCAGATGCAAATATTGCAAGGAATTGGCCAGAAGCAGCGCCAACAGGAGAGCCCCGCCCGCATGGGGGGTATGGCGCGAAAGCTGTGGCCGCGCCTTCATGGACAGTGACTCCCTCAGCCCCAGTGCTGAGCCAACCGATTAGCCTGTGGGACCCTCCCCTAATCTCAACCAGGGGGAGTGGTTTCCAACTATGCCCTGTGGGCATGAATCCCGCGGAGCGAACAGCTGGTGAGGCGACAGCGCTGCTAACAAAAGTAGTCCCTGCAGCTGGAGTTGTGTACGGAAAGGAGGGGTATTTCGCACGCAAGGCAGCTGCAAGAAATCGGCTGGGATTGGCGCCAAAAGAAGGACCCCACCCAGTAGGGGAAAAGGGCGCGAAAGCTTTGACTGCGCCCTCTAGGACTGAAAGAGGTGCGGCCTCAATTAAAGGACATCCTATTCCATTGTGGGACCCGCCCATAATTGCTACTACTGGGGGCAGATTCCAACTGTGTCAGACAAGGGAGGAGCTGAACCAAGGAGTGGCTGACAATCCAACCCCTGTTGATCACTCACGCGGAACCAGCTTCCAGAACAGACCAGTGTTGAAAGTGGCTCCCACCAAGACAATGGCCTGCTCCCCAGACGTGAACAAGATGGTGTCTACCCAGCCCTATGCAGTACCAGGGGGGGGTACTGGTGATACGCGTAGGAGGCGCGGAAACGGTGGTGGGCCTCTGCCTGCAATGCAGACTGCCCGGCGGTACCATGGGCACAGCGGCGCGCTGTCCCCAGTGTGGCACACAATACCTGTGGCCTATGCCCACGTTTGTGCCAATCCAGACCAATGACCCAACGGGGGATACAGCTAGGCTGTCCGCCGAGTCCCCCGGTGCACTGTGGACCAAGGGTGCAGATCCCGGAGAATGGGGATCGGAGCCGGTTAATACGGCTGGGTCCGAAGAACATGGTGCGATCGGTCAGGCAACTGACCGGGAGAAGAGAAGGCGGTCGCCACGATCGGCGACCCCAAGTACCTTTAATGTAGATTTCTCGGACGAGGGACCCAAAGAACTCTCTAGTACTCTGGTTTGGCCGGTGGCGGTGTCCTGCGGAGGAAATGGAGTAAAAGACCACTTACCGGGAGTGACAGTGGGAGGAGTCGAGTGTCACCGGTGGAGCGGAGGCCTGAAAGGCGGAGCCCATCCGTTCCCGGGACCGGCGGGTCCAGTGGCAATGGGCGGTCCACGCCCACCCTGCGGACTGGTAAGAATAGTCCCTGTTCTTGCCAGGCTCTGGTGCCGCCGCTAGAGGAGGAAAGGCAGTGCCAGGCCAGGACGGTGCACGTGGGCGCAGGCGGACTTCCGGATATCCTCGTGAGGGAAGAGATCCCGCATGGGGGTCCATCCCAAGATGGCGGCACCTCCACATCCGGTGGTGACGTCGGTTCCTGCGGAGGCAGCGGAGCAACCGGAAGGAGATCACCAACGCGTCAGCGATCGGGCAGTGGTTCCCAATCGACTAAGAAGACCAGGGGCAAGCGACAGACCGAGGAGGGTGAGACGCAGCCGGCGGTATCACCGCTCAGTGGTACGGGACAATCCAATACCGGAGAGCGGGTCGGAACCCCGCGGCTGCCAACCACATACCCCTATGCCCAACCCCACGCCATAGATAATGCCCCTGCCCCAGTCACCTGTTCCCGGGGATCCTCGTCCAGCATGGGGGTGTCGGAAGGGTCCTTGGGGGTTGGTGAGAACCGGACTGAGGAGAGACTAGGCAGCTTTGCCTCTGAGGGTAGTTCAAGGGGTGGAGGGCAATTGGGACAAGTGTCAAAATCTCGATGGGTGCCTGAAGAGGCTGATGTACAGTCTGAGGAGGCACCGAAACACGAAAGGTGGTCCCGACCCCGTTCTGCGGGGACCTCTGGTGTATGCTCTTGGGGGGGGTACCGATGAGGGAGACTCTCTAGAGTCTGGGCCCGAGAGGCCTAGGGAGACACGTTGGTGGGCGCCCTTATTTGAGGGATATGTGGGGTGGATGGACCGCACGCGGTTCCTATTAGAAAAAGACGATGTGGTGGATTACTGGTGGGCTAAGGGGGAGTTCACGCCCGCCGAGAGGAAGAAGGAGTTACAGTTTAGGTTGTTCCTGATAGGCCGGAACGAGATCGAACCAATGGGTCCTGATATACTATCAGACCCTGTGGACCCAGATGAGCCCTTGTCCTGGGTATTACCAGGGAGAGCGGGGTACGCCAATTTAACAAGGTGTAGTAGGGCTGAAAGGGCCATTACAGCAAAATATAAGTACTCCCATGGACTGGAGTACCCGTACGTCCCAGAACCCCTCATGCAGGAGATTGAGGATAACAGGGACCAATGGTTAAGGGAGACCATAGAGGAGTACATGGTCAATAAGGGGGGTGCCATTACTGGTAGTAAGGCGGAGGAACGGATAGAACACCTCATAAGGGTATGGAGCATCGGGCAAAGTGTTTATAAGCACAAGGTGATGTACCGGCCTGAAAGGGGTTTGCCGCGCAGTTACAGCGTGACTGTACTGGACATGGGGGGTCGGGAGGTTAAGAAACCCGATCCCCGGCACTATTATTAGGAGGTACTGGGTAGCATTGCGCGAGTTTGTGGCTGCTGGTCAGGGCGTGCTTGGCGCGATGTGATTTTGTTGTTTCATACATCTGATGTTATGCTAATAATGTGTATGTTCCATTTTACAGTGCTTCCTGAAGAAAGGTACTTCAAATTTAGGTCCCAGCCGGGGACGGTGGGATTCACCAGGGGGAGAATGTAGCCATGATGTAAAATGGCTGCAGTCATCTCTCCTGCTGACAGTAAGACCTGGTAAGTTATGGGCATGCCAGCAGTAATCATGGAGGTTTGCCCTCACACCCTGGTGAGGTGCCCTATGTATGGATGGGAGAAGTCACAGGCTCTGACTCCACGGTTAGTGATGTCAGAGTTGTGTCAGCCCCCAGAGGATACATAAGGCACAGCACTGATCAAAAGTTAGGCAGTAGAGAGAGAGTGTGTTTGCGGAGTTATCAGGGGAGATATCCCTGCGGGGATAGGGAATCCCTACATTAGGAGGACTATACCTTTCAAAGGGAAGTACGGTGAACAATGGAGGGCTAAATTCACCCATTGTGGAGGGCAGCTGGCCCACCGTACTAATCAAGATGACCCTGTTGAAATATACTCTCGTGTGTAAGTGTGGAGTAATTGCACAGAGAGAAGCACCACAGAGGAGTTCCTCACCAGGACCATCCACAAGCTCAAGCTGGGATCCTGATGAGGTGGAGGCGCTGCACTGGATCTAGGTAGGACTCAAGTACACTACCTCAGCTGCCTGTCTTGGTTGGCAATCCCCACACAACATCATGCGGGAGACTCAGGAGTCCTGTTGCCAACCAAAATACATCAAACCCAGCTAACTTCTGGAAGGTTATCAACAATATATTCCAGGCTCCTAACCATCAACAACCAAGTAATATCACTAAGGGGGATATTACTCTGACAAACCCCACTGACATTGCAAATGCATTCAATGATTACTTTGTGGGGTGTGCCACTAACTTATTAGCGAAACGCAGCACAAACCCCAAACATGAATCTCATCCTGGGAGTATCCCTACAGTCCTACCCCCTCCCAACACTGCCCACAATTTTCAATTTAGCCCAGTATCTGAAGAGGAGATTACTAAAACTAAGCAGCCAATGTGGACCCGACTTACTACAATCTAGGTTCCTACGACTTGGTGTCCCAGCCATTGCCAAACCAATTGCGTCCATAGTCAACTCTATCCTGTCTGCAGGCCATATCCCTAAGACCTGGAAAACTGCCAGAGTTGTCCCAATCTTCAAAAGTGGGGACAAAAACACTGTCTCAAACTACAGGCCAATCTCACTTCTCTCAATTCTATCCAAAGTTATGGAAAAAGGTGTCCACTCCCAATTAAGCGATTTCTACACCAAGACAAATTTCCCTAGCCAATTCCAGTCTGGGTTTCGTCCCAAACACTCCACCGTAACTACCCTGCTAAAAGTTTGCAATGAAATCCAGTGTGGAATGGAACGGGGACAACTCACTGGTGCAGTATTCCTAGATTTTGCAAAGGCTTTTGACACAGTTGATCATGTTATCCTGCTTAACAAACTCCAGAGCTCTGGAATAGGGAAACATGCTTTAAACTGGTTTCAGTCCTACCTATCAGGAAGATCCCAACATGTGTCCATCTCAGGCTCTAACTCCAACCCCCTGGATATCACCTGTGGTGTACCGCAAGGCTCTGTTCTGGGGCCCCTACTCTTCTCAGTGTTCACTAATGATCTTCCCACAGCTTGTAAGGAACATGTATGCAGATGACACAATCCTGTATGCACACAGCCATAGCCTCTCTGACCTTCAACACATACTTCAGTCTGACTTTTTGAGACTCGAAAACTGGATTTCTCAAAACAAACTGTTTTTAAACACTGACAAGACTGTAACAATGGTATTTGGGACCAAGACTAAATTTGTAAAGATTCCAGTGACTGAGCTCCTGATTAGAACCAATGTTACCACCACCCTAACACCTGTCACTAGTTTTAAATACCTGGGCTTATGGTTTGACTCCCACTTAACATTCGGGATGCACATTGATACCCTGACAACCAAGACCTATGCCAAACTACGGGTACTTTACAGGAACAAATCCTCCCTAAGTCTCCTGGTCAGAAAGCGTATTGCACAGCAGATGCTAATGCCAATTATTGACTATGGAGACATAGTATATGGCTCGGCTCCTCAAACCCACCTTAGCAAACTTGACACCCTCTACAATTCAATTTGTCGTTTTGTTCTCCAATGCAACTATAACACACATCACTGCGAAATGCTCAAAGAACTAGATTGGTCATCACTAGAGTCTAGGCGCAAAGTTCACCTTTCCTGTCTCACCCTCAAATACTTTCTGGGCAAGCTACCCAGCTACCTGAACAAGCTCCTCACCCCTACCACATGCAGTACCTATCACCTGAGATCAGACTCCAAAAGACTATTCATGGTCCCAAGACTCAACAAAGTATCCGGACGTTCCTCCTTCTCCTTCCGTGCACCCCAAAACTTGAACAACCTACCGGAGACTCTCATATCCACCACCAGCTTAAGTTCTTTCAAATCTAAGGCTGTCTCACACTTTAATCTGGTCTGTAACTGTTTCATACACTCATAATATATATTTTCTTTAACTGTGCATGCAATGTCTTGTATATAATGTATACCTTGTTCATTTATGTAACTGTATTTGTAACCATGTATTATTTTGTTTTACTCTGTGCCCAGGACATACTTGAAAACGAGAGGTAACTCTCAATGTATTACTTCCTGGTAAAATATTTTATAAATAAATAAATAAATAAACAGGTGCACCACCAGACATCACACTGTAATGGGGACTGGTTAGACCACAGGGGCCAATATGAGATTGGGTGGGTCAGGCTAGTCCAGAAAACCCGTTACATATATGTATATATCAAATGGAAATATTACTGTATGCTCATTTGCATGTCTTAGACAGGTCTGCAACCCTGCCTTTCACCATTATTACCCCGCACACAGTGCTTCCACTGCAGCAAGGGATTCTGAGAAATGACATGCAAATGAGCACAGAGTGCCACCTTTTGCTTCAAAATCATATAACATAATAAATATATATATATCATGTGGTGGGTTCAGGGGTTAGAGATTGCTGGGATTGTGTGTTTATTAATTTTAATTTTCAACTAGTATCAGTTGTTTGGAGGTTGGTAGCCCCATCTCCCAGGGCTTAAGCTCACCCCACACCATTGTTTAAGCAGCAGGTTTTTTCATGTACCTGTGCAGGACAGGTCCACTGAAGCCATTCTCCCTCCACTGCAGAGGTAAATGAGAATGTTCACAGGTAGTGTTAGGATCTGCATACTGATCATGCCGTGAAGTGGCTGCAGGCTTATAACACTTTGGCCAAAGGGTTTAACTAAATGACCCTTACTCATGAGAATACTAACATTGAAGTATTTAATTATGTATTTTGTCACATAGGATGTAGCATTGGGTATTTTTGTCTTTTGTTGTATACATTTATACATTTGGCCACGCTCAGTAGCACTCATTTTGATATATATATATATATATATATATATATATATATACATACATGTAGAGGTATCAGTACCGTGTTAGCCGAGCTTCAATAATCAAAAAATAAATAGATGATACCGTTCTGTGGCTAACGAAATGCTTTTATTTGTGCGAGCTTTCGAGATACACTGATCTCTTCTTCCGGCGATGTTACAATGAATGAAGCAAGGATAACTTAAAAACAGTGTCTCTTGGAATGTTATCTGTGCTTCTCCTTCCCCCGGTGTGGATGTGTTTTATGGCTAGAGGTGTCAAAGGGTAACTGAAAGCAAGTGAAGAAAGATTGTGTATGTGTATCAGTGTGAATAAAAATGAATGGAGAGCCCACAGTATAAACAGTGCTCTACACAAGGTGTGTGTGGAGTGAGAGGGATATAAATGGTGTGGGTGGGTGTGGAAATGTGAGAGTTTGTAGCACAACTAAAAGTGTGTGTGGATACTATGTGGTCCCTATTGGTGTATATGGATGGAAAAATAAGGAGTATTAGTATGTGTGAGAGACAGCTGTGTGTGCATACATATAGCACAGTATGTACAGACATGGCCTTTAGCGCTCATGGGAAGAGAGTTCGCTAGTGTCAGTAATGACTCATAAAATTTCGATCTCTGTTTAGGCCACTGCTAAGTGTCCCGAACAGTTGCATAAATTTGTATTCATGCAACCGTCTCTCTTTCGGGGTTTTAAGATTACCTTTGAGTATGGCAACCCTCAGATCGTTCATCTTATGGCCAGAGTCAGAGAAATGTTCGCCAACAGGACTGTCTCTTGTTCCACGTGTGATGCTGTGGCGATGCAGGTTCATTCTCTTGTTTAGCCCCTGTCCTGTCTCACCTATGTAGTAGCAGCCCCCTGGGCATTTCATGCACATGATGAGGTACACGACATTGCTGGAGGAACAGGTGAACCCTCCTCTGATTTTGTATTCCTGATTCTTGTGTGGTATTTGTACAAATACCAAAACGAAGACCTGTTCCTCCAGCAATGTCGTGTACCTCATCATGTGCATGAAATGCCCAGGGGGCTGCTACTACATAGGTGAGACAGGACAGGGGCTAAACAAGAGAATGAACCTGCATCGCCACAGCATCACACGTGGAACAAGAGACAGTCCTGTTGGCGAACATTTCTCTGACTCTGGCCATAAGATGAACGATCTGAGGGTTGCCATACTCAAAGGTAATCTTAAAACCCCGAAAGAGAGACGGTTGCATGAATACAAATTTATGCAACTGTTCGGGACACTTAGCAGTGGCCTAAACAGAGATCGAAATTTTATGAGTCATTACTGACACTAGCGAACTCTCTTCCCATGAGCACTAAAGGCCATGTCTGTACATACTGTGCTATATGTATGCACACACAGCTGTCTCTCACACATACTAATACTCCTTATTTTTCCATCCATATACACCAATAGGGACCACATAGTATCCACACACACTTTTAGTTGTGCTACAAACTCTCACATTTCCACACCCACCCACACCATTTATATCCCTCTCACTCCACACACACCTTGTGTAGAGCACTGTTTATACTGTGGGCTCTCCATTCATTTTTATTCACACTGATACACATACACAATCTTTCTTCACTTGCTTTCAGTTACCCTTTGACACCTCTAGCCATAAAACACATCCACACCAAGGGAAGGAGAAGCACAGATAACATTCCAAGAGACACTGTTTTTAAGTTATCCTTGCTTCATTCATTGTAACATCGCCGGAAGAAGAGATCAGTGTATCTCGAAAGCTCGCACAAATAAAAGCATTTCGTTAGCCACAGAACGGTATCATCTAATTATTTTTTGATTATATATATATATATATATATATATATATATATATATATATATATATATAATGTTGTGGATTCTGGGGTTAGAGCTTGCTGGGATTGTGTGATTATTATGTATTGCCTCCTGTTTGCAAAGGGAATGTTTCTGGATTTTCACATTTGGTACCTGTACAATATTATTTAGGGCTCTTAATGATTAGCTAGAGCTTCATTGTTTCCTGGAGGAAAGATATTTTTGATTGTCTTGTGATAAAATTGCATTTTATTAATCGTACTGCACTTTGCTCAATATGTCTCCCTGTTATTCTGTTGTATAATCTATGTCATTTTCTGTAGGCACACTATGCTGGCGGGTTACATATTTATTAAGGAATCCTACACAGGTGTTATGTATATGATGTGATTATGGGTTTTTGGATGGACACAAGGCTAGATTATTTTTTAGTAGAGATGTGCGACACCTGATACCTGGAATCCAACACCTCTGAACCTCGGCAATCCAAGCAAAACGCATCCAATTGCATTGTGCTAAATTTGGCTAAGATTTCTGAGTCAGGGTGTCAGATTCCAAAAATCTGGAGTCACTCGTCTCTATTTTTTAAATTATGTACGTAGATATTTTGATATATCGCTATATGAACATGTATTTTTTGTATGGCAGTATGATCTTGGTGATTTGTTTGTATATGACACAGTAATTCTTGTATCCCGTTTACTGCACTATTCTTTACATATTTACATGTCGTATCTTATTAATACGAGGTTTTGTTTTCTCTTTGTATGTAGAATACATACATACATGGGGCAAGCACTTTTGAGCTTATTATGATCCTTTTTCCAGCGTGTGGCGCTTTGGGACTAAGGAAGCCTATCATCTATGTGCTGATTAGCATTTATAAGGACTTAGACAATTTACAGGGAAGTACCAGAAACTCTGTGGATAAGGGCTGGGAAAACGGCCGTATTAGGCTTGAAAGCACTTGCCCCCAGGTGCTTGTTTTTATGATGGAGTCTAAGGGGCCTATTCTAGTAGCTCCAAAGTGTGACAAACCGCTTCTAAAGTGCACTGGATTGGCATGTTTAGCTATTCTGTAAGCCCTTCTCGCATGTCCAATCCTCGTCTAAAAGGCTGTTTTTAGAAGTCACTTTCACTCTGGCTCTGCCAATCGGATCGGTTTGCCAAAAAAGCCTCCAACTCGCATCGTTTGACTAACACTACTACTCTCGTAGCTCCGGTATCCAAACATATTCTAAAAACTCGCATTTTTTTCTCTCGCCGCCTCATGGGTGGCGAGATTTGGTCTTCGCTAGTTAGATCCAGAGTCTGAGATTTGGGTTTGGCTGAGAGATGGAGTTAGCTCGTTCTCAGGTCATTCCACTTGTATAGCAAGTGCAATCCGGGCGTTTTGTTTGTTAAACCGTGCGGTTTGTCACAGCGGTTTAGAAACAGCGGTTTGCAACAGAGAGTAGGGTTTTTCCTCACATTTCAGTCGGCTCCTTCTAAACATGCCAAACCATGCGCTTTGACAATGACAACTTTGGAGCTACAAGAATAGGCCCCTACATTTTCTGTGGACTTATTAACCAATATAGTTACACAATAGCAAGAATAGAGCCCAATGCGTCCCTTTGCATTTTAGACTGGGATTTATACTATGTTCTGTCCTTAGGAATACATGCCGTTGTCCTTTACACAGCAGTGGATTACTGTACGTGCTTTTGTACACTATATTTGGGGTCCCACTCATGGTACACATTCATACAGAGCATTGTGTAGAGTGGAACCTTGATGCATGTATTTACATAGTGTTTTCTTCTCTCCATACACACATGCGGTATTTTATATAGTATTATTCCTTTACATTGATGTGACCTACATTGTGGAATCAGGTTAAGGTACATGCTTATGCTACGATCATTTAATAGAACATTCAAGAACTATTTACTGTCTTGTGTCTTTTTGGGCAGTGCTGGAAACATTCTTATTTTTATAGTTATTCCGGACCTTGGGGAGGTCTGTGGTTTCCGTGCGCCAAACGGGTTTGTAATTTAAGTATCTTATTCGAGAGTGGTGATGTCTGTTCTAAAATCTTGAGTTCCACACTTAATTGTGAGTACTGATGAAGGTGCTTACAGACCAAAATGGTAGCTTTGTTTGTACTTAATTTTGATTAGGTACAAAATGTATAATATTTATATTACTTTTGTGCATTTTGAATCCCTTTATGAAGCTATTAAATAAGTACATTCAAAGATAAGTGATCTCATTGATTTAATTTCAATGTATGTTGGATAAATATGTTAAGTAGGACTGCATCTTTAAGCCCTTAAGTGCATGGATTGCAGGCCCCTGCAGCAATGAAAGGGTAAATTCATCCAGAACGATGGTTCTTGATTTCCTATGAAATCACTATTTCTGTCGACTGAAGTCTATTCAAGCAGTATAAACAATTGAGTATTTTTTTGTGGGTGAGAAAGGAGCAAAACAATGAATACATCAAGTCTAATTAAAACCACTTTTAAATCTCTTAAAAAACAATAGACACGAAGATAAAAGCAAAGTTGTTTGTTTTAATAGTTATACAACCAATCAATTCCATACCACAACAGCAACTGTATAAACACATAGCTATTCAGCAACTGCTTTGTACAGCCACCTGCACTCTGATCTAAACTAAACCTATACAAATGTTCCCATGAGAAGCTTTCTCTTTTTTCTTCTTTCTTAGAATAGATTAGCACATATTACCAGTCAGATTGTATCAACACATACAGCACAGCATTCTTTTAGTGAGAGATTTGTTACTTATCTTCAGGCAACTGTTTTTTTTTTATTACTATTAAGAAGAAAAAGTGCAATAGCTTTTATTACACGGCAGAACAAACTCAAATGGTGTAGAGCGTTTAAAAAAAGAAAGAAAGAATTCTAAATTTAAACTAAACACCAAAGGATTATTTTGATAATTCATAAACACAGAATGTATATTTTACTTCTGTACATTTTTCCAGCTCTTGAGTTTATTTTTTTTGAAAGAAGCAAGTGTTGAATTCTATCAAGGTTCACAAAAAGTCATTGAAGAACATTAAATTCATATTAGCCCTGGGGGAGTGCTCCAAAAGTATTCGTTGTAGGTATATTCATGTTTCATTGAATAAACTTGATAGAGGGAGTTCATGAAAATTCTTCTTCACTTGGTTCTCCTGCAGACAATTTCCTCAAGTTTGGCATTATTCCTTTTGCAAATAATTATTTGATTTTTTTTTTTTTACTCAAGGCAAATCTTTCATTTGTACCACTGGTTTTCCTACAAAAAAATATATTTTTGGAATATGCCTATGCAATAATGGGAAACACATGGGGATAATATTCCTAGTGCATGAGGGTTATACCCAATTCATAAAAAGACCATAACAGCGTTTCCTTGATTTGCTACTTTCCCAAATGATTTTAAGCTCATTGGAGTGGGACTTTTGTGTCGTACCATTTCTACTTGTTGATATTTTTGTGGATTATATTATTATTTTATCTTTCACACCCTTTGTTTTGTACTGTGGAATATGCTTGTACTTTATTAAAATAACAAATGATGTGTTCTGGAAGCAGAATAAAAAAACTAAAATAGAGCATTTTTTTTGGACAGAGTTAAAGGAGATCTAATAACTTATGTTACAACTCGGAGTTCTCATCGAAAATACATTTCAATTGATTAAACCAGGAATGAGGACAAGTAAAAGTACAAACTGTTTACATACAGTATTTACTATATGTGTGCAGTATTGATATGCTCTCCATGTTATCACGGTAGCTATTTGTGTCACCAGTTTGAGATAGCCAACTGTATATTTAATGCCTTATTAAAATCTGGTTTTATATCTACACCAAATTAAGATGCATCACAAGCCAGTGGGTATATTGATAACACAACATCTAACAGTAATATAAGCACTCTACAGAACTCAGTGGTAATGATGGTAAAGTATATCATGTTATATCACAACAAATCATGCTATCAAGTGTGCCCTTTAAAAGATTGATGTTTTCGGAGATACATCCAGATTCCTGCTTTTTATTACAGGAGTATCATATAACTATAGGGCCTCATTTAAGAGAGGTGAAAAGCAAACCACCTACAGGTTTTGCCCATCACTTTAATGAGGTCCCTGTCTGTAAATTATTCTAGATTGGGAACACCCCACTATGGTTCCCTGTTAATCGGCTTTCACGAGTGTGTCCTCGTGAGAATTTGGATGGATTAAAGAAGTAATCCATGTGTTTTTTCCCCTAGTTCTTTTCATTTTGAATACAGGTTGAATCGGGGTCTCCAGGGCCAAACCCCATTAATTTCAGCTTTGGGGACCCCTGCTTCCAGAGATATTTACCTGCGAAGGGGGTGCCGGTATATCTCTGCAGTTTTCTGCAGTTTAAAGCTCCCGCGTCACATGGCCCAATAGGAAGCCGCACCGGCTGACATCACGGCTTCCTATTGGCTCGCAGGCTGCGGGAGCTTTGAAAATCTGCCATAATGTCAACCCTGGAGTGGCTACTGGCACCTACTATGGAGGTATGTTTCTCCTAAAGCAGTGGGTTCCTGGAGCTGAAATGAATGGAGTTCAGCTCCGGAGACCCCCTGCTTCAATCATGTATTAAAAAATGGAAAACAAAAATTGGAAAAGGAACCTGCTGGTCTAAATTTGTCCTCCGGGTGGCAGGTTTACCCCATGGCAATGGAGATCACACAGGAGAGGTTCTCTAACAGCCAGTCTAATACTCCCTGGTTAATATGAACTCTTCAGGGTGTAACACGTGCATCAGTTGGAGGCAGAGAAGTTACCACCCTACTAATTGCACAGATAAAGTTGTGTTGCGCACTCAGTAATTCCTTTAAAAATAATAAAGTAAATAATATGTTTGTTATAAGATTCAAATGATTCACTTTACTGTTTTTGAAGGAATTACTGAGTGTGCAACACAACTTTAACTGTGTCATTTGTAGGGTAGAAACTTCTGTCTTCCACTGATACACGTTCTAGTCTATACACAGTATGCATTAGCACCTCTATAACGTTTAACATTTGTCAGCACTTCTAAAACATTCCAAAAAAATTGTTTAGGAAGGTAGAGCGATGTTTAAATTCGAAATTTGTAGACTCTTTATCATTCAGGGTGCACTGAGATTAGAAGTACTGAATCTAGTCTAGAGTCACAGGAGTAATTCCTTCCAGCATACGACACATGCTGCTCTCTATCAGAGTTGGATTGCTCTGTGGGAGCCATGCTTACTTGCTTTCTCGGGTGTAAGTTTAGGCACATGCTGGCTCTGTCTTCATTTTAGGACAGACAATCTACAGCATTTTAGGCTCAGGTTAAACCCCACTGCAGACTATCTGAAGCTTTCTACTTCTCATAGGTTTAATCCTGATGTGTTTTTTGATGGAATCTCTGAATTTGACTATTACAGCTTTACTGGTGGAAGATTGTCATCCAGGGAACGTTGTGATGAAGACATGTCCGGAAAAGGCCATATAAATCTTTACGAGTTGCATTTTGTCTGTCGATAAAATAGTGTCATAATAAGCAAATAAAATTAGCACAGAAATTATCTTGGTAGTCTGTGTCCAAAAACACACCTGTCAGTTATCCAAAATGGTTCCTTTAATGTGCCATAAAATGCAGACTTCAAATGAATTGACTGGCACATGGGGGGACCACCTGTTTCCAAATTACTTGGGACACAGTCAGTCCTATTTTGTAGCTCTCATTCCCTATAGAGTAAATTGCAATTTCCACCAGTGAATGTCTTTTGAGCTGCAAATAAAGAAACACTGCTAGGTTTCCACTTTCCATACTGTAAGGTGAAGCACAGCAAAACTCTCTGTCATTAAGGATTATAGTTATAACACTGCTGCTGTTTGTCTAACTGGTGCTGTGAGTTTTATTTATAGATTTAACATGATTTATAAAGTCGTTTGTCCAAGTTCATTTATTTCTGGGCGTTATTACATGTTCTTCATTTTCTTAAAGTAGTTGTAGGATTAGGAAATCTCAAATAATTCAGGATATCCTAGGTGTCGCAGAAAAAAAAACCGGGGCACAAATTTCACCCAGGGACAGAAAATAATAATAATAACAATAGTGCAACACAATGTAAATACGGATTGGCCTTTCTGTGAATGTTCCACTCACATGTTCCATGTATAAATCAGGCAGTGTGGTTATATAGAGTAACTAACTCAGAAGGGCATCTAGATGGCCTCATCATACATCCATAGCGATGGTGTGTAGTGGAATCTCTTGAGTTTTTTGGGGGACCCTATGGAATTTCCCCAATATTTAGAATCAAAACGAACATTTTAAGCAGGGAACAGAAGTAATTTAGAAAAAATAATTAATAGCCCTTAAAGTACCCTGTGGGATTTTGGACTCAGGGACTGAGAAGTTAATACATGTAAAAGTTTTCGTTTTGTTATTTTATTAACCTTCTCCTGCAGTAGCAGCCAGCAACATACAGCTCTGCAGTGCATTACTGGCCCTTCTGGCAGTGAAAGGGTTTACGTTCTGAATGTATTACCCTTGTGAGTTCCACCTGGATCCACACACATGGAACACTTCCTGACAAATTTTTCTTCCTAATTGAAGGGGGATGTTAAAAAAAAACTAAAAAACTAAACCGGTTTATACTCCAAGAACAATTTAATCAAAGTGGCATTCTACATTTCCCACCCCAATTCAGAGGTCTGTACTGTATATGAAGGCAATTTTGGGGCAAAACCAGGGCATTTTCACTCTGTACCTATGTATCAAAGCATTCTGCTCCGCTGTTGCCCTGCCTGCCATAGCTTGCCCCATGGGGAGTGTCAGTAGGAGGCGTTGGTGAGGAGTTACATGGGACACACATTATGATGAGATGTACCACTGTCTGCGTCTCTATGCCCGATTCTGTTCACCTTTTATTTGCCAAAGAAAATCCTCCATATCTAAATTGGTGTAAGTCACACATACTGCATCAGATATAAGAAACTGTGCGTCTAAACACATTTTTCTCTACGTTGATACTGTACATAGACTGTTTCATATCTTAGACAGGTTGGACTTGTTATAGTAAACTGAACTGGCGCGAATCCTATGGCAATTCTTTAGATTTGATGATCACATTTAGTGAAAATCTAAATCAATTCTACGTACAGTACATTAAAATAGAAATATTACAGGACGCTGCATTTGTACATTTAAAAATGCCCAAAACAAACTTGTTTGCTGCCTGCTGTTCTTATATGCAAATCCTTGGATATTACTGTACGTTTATAGTTACACTTCACAGCTGCATAAATGCTTCACAGTTTATGAGATGTTTGGTATAAATATGATGGATATTGTTTTTTTCCCCCTTCTTTTTCACTTTCTACAACTGCCTGTTATAATTTTGGTGTACCTCAAGAAAGAGATTTGTGATATCAAAAGTGTAGAATCCATAGATATACAACCCAATATTCACAGTTACAAGATTCTGTTATTATATTTCTGCTCTTACAATTTCTGAAGCTAGTTAAAAACCCTCCCAGGTTTCAGGAGTTTTGCATTTCAATCATATGCCGACTTGTACAAAAATACTGCTATCTGAGGGCAAGCAAATAGCTTCAAGCTACACACATACAGAGTCACAAGGGTGAATAGCTATAATTATATTGGAGTGCATCCAAGAAATCTAGTATTCTGTTTATACTTCATGCCTCTTTGAATTTATGTACAATTCAAGCAAACAAATTGATTTTAATGCTATAGACCAGGAGTGGCAAACTCCAGTCCTCGAGGGCAACCAACAGGTCTGGTTTTAAGGCTATCCCTGCTTCAGCACAGATGGCTCAATCAGTGGGTCAGTCAATGAATGAGCCACCTGTGCTGAAGCAGGGACAGCCTTAAAACCTAACCAGTTGGTGGCTCTTGAGAACTGGTGTTAGTCTGCCCTGCTATAGATGATTTACCTTTCTATAGCAGTTTGTTGAATGGTCTACATCAGAGGTCCCTAACTCAAGTACCCAAGGACCACTAACAGTGCAGGTTTTACGGATACCCCTGCTAGAGCACAGATGGTTCCGTCAAAATGATTGGGCCACCTGTGCTAATGAGAGGCTATCCTTAAATCCTGCACTGTTAGCGGTCCTTGAGGACTGGAGTTGGGAACCTCTGGACTACATATTATAGCTTTTTCACTTAAAAGGGAAACAAATTAATCACATTGTATAACTAAATGAAAGTTAGTATCATACTGACTGACATTACACGCCTTGCCTTATTCTAGAGAAGATAATTACTTGCTAATAGCTAATTTCTTAAAAATGATTTGCTTATCATAGTAACAGAAGATAAATTATGAAAGATTGTCACTGTTTTATATGACATGAATAATCACAGTTAAAAGCCAATATATAAATGCACATTGCAGAAAATCATAATTAGCAACACCTGACACAGTTTGCCGTCTGCTTGTATAGAAATCCTGAAAGTCAAGTAGCTAACTTTTTACTCATACAGACAGTATTAAGAAAAAAACCAAGATATATTGATGGGCACTTGTATAGCTTTAACATGGGCCAAAGTTACCAAACAGAATTGTACTCAATATGGGATAGATGGTTGGGTACCAGCACAGTCAGGGACAGAAGGGAACAATATGGCAAACCTTTCACCCAGGGTCGTGAACTAAGCAAAATGTACCCTTTCAGCCATGAAAAATGGATCTTGTGTAACCCTAGATGTATTAATATGTATATACTAAGGCGGGGGCCTGAGTCCACCTCCACTTTATGGTACTTTATAAGTAGAGAACACAGAAATCACATACAGTGGCCTTCAGTATCAGAGCACCATGAACAATACTTATGGCAATCATACGAAGAGAATAGTAATGTACCCCACTGTGCAATTGTTCCACAGTGTCTCTTACTCAGCCCCTGTGGCCCGTGAGCGAACTAATGGGCCACTGTTGGTGCCGACACAATGTTGGAGCTCATGTAGAAGTGTTGAAAGGGTTTTAGAGCTCACTTAGCAGGCCCTTGCTTTGACTAGTGGTGCAGATGGTGGGGCTGTTAGTGAGGAGCAGGTAGGTAGCTTGGTTGCTGTTAGTGAGGAGCAGGTAGGTAGCTTGGTTGTTGTTAGTGAGGAGCAGGTAGGTAGCTGGTTAACAGTTAGAAGGTGTAGCAGGGGTAATAGGGAGAGGCAGGTCATTTCTGAGCTGACCCATCCCAATAGATTTGTCATATTGAGTGAAGATATTGGGAGTGTCAGGGCAGAAATGGCAAGGCTGGGGGAGACTGATTCCTCTAGCAGCCAGAGGAATAGTTCCTCCAGCGCAGAGTGGACATGGGATACTCAAAGACCAAGAAAGATTGTGGTGGTAGGGGACTCCATTATTAGGAAGCTAGATAGGGCAATCTGCTGCCATGACCGCATGAACCGAACATTTTGTTGTCTCCCGGATGCTCGGGTTTGGTACATTGCTAATCGGGTAGACAGATTGTTGGGGGGAGGGGAGTGGCTGGGATTCACCCGGCGGTCTTGGTACATGTTGGTACCAATGTCAAAGTTAGAGAAAGATGTAGGGTCCTAAAAAATGATTTCAGGGATCTAGGCCAAAAGCTTAAGGCAAGGACCTCCAAGGTAGTATTTTCTGAAATACTACCAGTGCCATGCGTTATCGCAGGGAGATCGTCAGAGATTAGGGAGGTTAATGCATGGCTAAGAAATTGGTGTAGGAAGGAGGGTTTTGGGTTTTTAGAGCACTGGGACTCCTTTTCTGAGAGGTGCTATCTATATTCTAGGGACGGATTGCACCTCAATGAAGAGGGATCTTCTCTGCTAGGGGGAGAATGTTAAAAAGGTTGAAGGAGAGTTTAAACTAGGATGGAGGGGAGAGGGAAATGAAAGAGATAACGAACTAAACACAATGGAAGAGGAAACAAGGGGTTTTGGAGGTAGAATGTGGGCAAGTGCGAGATTAACAAGCAGTGAGACACCAATAGTTCATAGAGATAATACTAGAAAGCTTCTAAAGACTAAACCAAGTTGGGTCAGAAAGGAAGGAGCAGATAAGATAATAGTACAGGCTGAAAACCCCCTGAAATAAATGCTTGCTAATGCAAGAAGCCTGATAGATAATATTGGGGGTGGGGGGGGAGGGGCGGGGGGAGTGCCTTGAATTAATAGCTGCAAGGGAGCAGTATGATATCATAGCCATTACTGAAACATGGTGGGATGAAACTCATGACTGGGCAGTTAATCTAGAGGGTTATTCCCTTTTTCGGAAGGATTGAGCAAATAGAAGAGAAGGTGGAGTATGTTTATATGCTAAACCAGATCTAAAGCCTATAATAAGGGAAGATGTTTACGAAGGGAATGTTGAAAATGTAGAGACCTTGTGGATAGAAATTAACAGTGGAGGTAAAAGTATAAAGAAAATGTTTGTAGGGATATGCTATAAACCACCAAATATCGGTGAGATTGAGGAAGCTAAAATATTTTTGCAAATGGAGAAGGCATCAAAACTGGGTCATGTTTGCATAATGGGGGATTTTAATTATCCAGACATAGACTGGGCAATCTGATTAGCATTACAACAAAAGGAAACAGTTTTTTTTTGGAGTGCTTAAAGACAATTATATGACCCAAAATATTGAGGAACCAACCAGGAGAGGGGCAATACTGGATTTGGTAATATCAAACAATGTAGAAGTAATAACAAATATTCAAGTCCTGGAACATTTGGGTAACAGTGACCATAACATGGTCTCATTTCAAATAAATGATCAAAAAACAGATTACTTGGGTTCAACAAAGACCTTAAACTTTAGAAAAGCAGATTTTAATAAACTGAGGGCTAATCTACAAGTAATACATTGGGGTGATGTTTTTGCAGGGAAAAATGTAGAAATCTTTAAAACATTGTTAGAAAAGCAAACTTATCAGTGTATACCCTTGGGTAATAAGTATAAAAGAAATAAGTCAAAACCAATGTGGCTAAATAAACAGGTAGGGGAGGAAATGGACAAGAAGAGGAAGGCGTTTAGATTCTTTAAGTCAGAAGGAACGGAGGCATCGTATCAGAATTATAAGCAATGTAACAAAAATTGCAAAAGGGCAATCAAATTAGCAAAAATGGATAATGAAAAAAGGATTGCAATAGAAAGCAAGAACAACCCTAAAAAAATCTTTAAGTACCTTAATAACAAAACAATGAGAAAAGAAAATATAGGACCCTTTCAGTGTGAGATGGGTAGGCAGATTATTGGAGATAAGGAAAAAGCAGAGGTATTAAACAAATTCTTTGCCTCTGTGTTTACCAGGGAAGAATCAATTTCAATAGTACAGTAGTGCCGCAGGAGGAAGCCACAACTTCCATATTAATGAACAATTGGTTAACTGAGGAAGAAGTTCATAAGCGGCTTGAAAAAATGAAAGTAAATAAGGCACCTGGCCTCGATAGTATACATCCAAGAGTTTTCAAGGAGCTAAGTTCAGTAATAGCCAAACCATTATATTTAATATTCAAGGACTCCATTTCCACAGGCTCAGTACCACAAGATTGGCGTAAAGCAGATGTGGTGCCTACATTTAAAAGGGGAGCTAGATCACAACCAGGGAATTACAGACCTGTAAGCCTGACTTCAATAGTGGGGAAACTACTTGAAGGTTTAATACGGGATAATATTCAGGAATACCTAATGGAAAACAAAATCATTTGTAATAGTCAGCATGGATTTATGAAGGAGAGTAAAACATCTATCGTTTGTCTGATTTTCTTAGCTTTGGTTTTATTTTATAGTGTGGAGTTTATTTTATTTTTTTGTGTAGTTTGTATAATTACCAAAATCCCTGTAATTATGTAACTGCCACTATATCCATTTATCTTATGTGAAAAACAAGGCATCACAGATGTACTGTACATACCCTTTTTTACTGGGGTACTACAAAGGATTCACAGCACATATCCCAAAACAGAATTTCAGTGCAAACATTCATCTTGTTTAAAAAAACAAAAACAAAAATGGCTATTCAGTTTATAAACTGTCCAATACTTGTCCAATGATGCTAATTGTAAAGTTAGGTAAAATTATGCCTATTGCAAAATTAGACAAATGTATAGAAAATATTGCTCGTGTTTGTCATGTAAGTGTTGCCATAATGTTGTACTACATTGTACTAAAGACTTTTTAACTACAGGCAAATATCACTAAGTAAATATCTACTATTAGTACAATAGGGCAAAAAAGGGAACATTTAAAGATTGTACATCAAGTGTTAGGGCAACTTATAAGATCCAGAAATAGAATTCATCTGACAGAATGTAATTTGGGGTTGATCAGGTAGGATTTGGCTCTGAGACAGAAATAAAAAATTTGAAACATAAAAAAGTGAATTAATTTAAGCATAGCAAATTGTATTTGTGGCATATGTATGATGTCACATGTAGCCACGTATCCTTTTTGGCTACTAATCTGCCCTACCTCACACATAAAACCTGGTAACAGCGCAGGCAGTGTTAGGGTTAATCTGGGGTTTCCCCTGCAGTAAGCAGCTTCCTTGAGTGACAGGGAGGGGGGGGCAGGCTAAGGCCTGTGTACTGTCCAATCACGGGCTCAGACCTTGGACCCTTCTCCTGGGTACAAAAGGAGCTGCAGAGCTTAAATTTAGTCTGTTCTGTACAGAGTTCTATGCTGAGAACTGGAACTATGGAGCCAGGGTTCTGTCCACATTCCTTCCCCTCCCTTAGGGGAGTGGGACAACTACCCATTATTCCACCAGGGAATAGGGAAAGAGTTAGGACAGACCCTTATGGCCTCAAGCCCCGGGGGTTGATTCCAGAGACTGGAGAAGAAGTATATCGTTGTATGCTGTATCCTGTTGTATAGAGAATAAAGACTGTTCTGGTTTTATATACTCCTGCCTGAGAGTGCAGTTAATCCAGGGGAGTAGCAGAGAGCTTTCCTGCAGGGACTGCACCCAGTTCTGCTGGGGTCTGCGGGGAGTGGAGACGCAGCACAGAGTGAAGAAGTGAGAAAGAACCCTAAAGCATGTCCTGTTCGTCCCCACTACCATCGGCTGACGCTCAGTATTGTGTGAGCCAGCAGGTGAGCAGCACAACAACACTGTGTAATAGTGAAATCTCCCAGAGGGTCGGGGAAACCTGTTACACATATAACAAACCCATACATAAGCACAATTTGGGCACACAGAAATATGATTTTAGTACACAGGCCAAGACTAGAGCTTACAGTATCAACTGAAATTCATGAAGGTTTCAAAGGCTTTGTATCAAACCATAGAGGTAATGGAAGGGTTAATTGTTAGAGTTGAAATCCTAGCATGGTGAGAACCAGGTGCTTAATTAAAGACATTCAAAAGGTAGGCTGCTCAGAGCAAAGCAGAATTTTCTTCGGGGAGCAGTCAAGGCTTTTTGCCTGTGTGAGCAGAGGTATGGGCTGTGCAGTTAGCCTTGGGGCTCTGCTTCACACAAACTCAGGTGCCTGAGAGAAGTGCTTACTACCTAGCAACATATTTCTTTTTATTAAACGCAGCATAGGCCCTGTCTAAAACAGTCTGCTTTGAAGAGGGAAGTGAACTGAAAGCCTGGGCAAATACAAACATACAATGAATGTGGGTACTTTGTGCTGCAAAGAGGGGTGTGTTTTCTGAGATCTGGTATAGCTGGTGAGATATCATTTATTTATAATGAGCCAAAATATTCTGCAGGGTTGAATGATGGAGTGGGAAGACAATAGCAATAAAATGACAACAGTCAGGAGAGTGCCAACGAGTGTGATTAGCTAGAGGTGTGAGCAGTAGAGCTCAAAAGTATGCTGTGACAATGGAGTTGCCTGGTTTATCTCACACTGCTAGAGCTGCTGCCTAGAACAACAGAGGTTATGGGTTGTGGTCCTGTTTAGTTTGACACAGAGGCGTAACAACATCACTACAAAACCCTGCAATGCCGTGGGGCCAGAGAGCAGGGGGGGGGGGGAGCACCGCCTAGGTGGCACCGCCTTGGTGGCACTGGAAGTTGGGCATGGCCACTGTTAGGCTGCCTGGGCCCGTTGTTTGTTGTGGGGCCTTCACACCAAGCTTCCCCCCCCCCCCCTGCCAGTGTATCTGTGTCCCGGTTGGCACCAGAAGTTGGGCCCAACTTCAGCATCGCATGCATGGCCCCAGCGTCCCGAGGCCTCGCCCCAATCCCACATTGCCCACATGGTAAGAGAGGGGGGGGGGATTGAGGAAGGTGAGTGGGATCAAGTGGCAGGAATTGAATAAGCGAGATAGGGAAATTGAGTAAGAGGAAAGGGAATTGAGTTAGAGAGAAGGGGAAAGTTGGGGAGGAGAGTTAGAGAGGAAGTGGAAGAGAATGACAGAGGGGGGCCTTTAATTTTTTTTTGTATGGGGGGCCAAAAATTGTAGTTACACCACCGGCCTGACACCAGTATCCCATTCCTCACAAAGTACCTTAGGTTTGGCTATATACTTTAGTTCTTATGGAAATGATTTTAGGATGTGTGGGGTGTAAGTCATTTAAATATACTTTGAATATATCCCATTTGCATATCTAAGATGTGCTCTATTTTGAGCTCAGGTGTTCTCCATATGTTATTTGCAGGGAAGTTTGATGGGGTATATATAGTGCTGGGGACTCTATTAAAATATGTCTCCCTCGAATTTGGATTTGTAAAAATCCGCCTGTGGATTTCCAGTCATAGAAAAAAAAACCTGAGTCTGTCCTTTACAGACAGATCCGTGGAGATCTGCAGATGAATGGAACTTGCAAATTTGCAGCAAATTTTAATTTCTCCAAAAATGTCACCCATCTCTACTGGAAGGAAAAACGTACCGCTGTTAACTGTCACCCACATACAGTATAATAGCCCCCTCACGCTGTCACACATCCACCAGTTTTCTATATTGCCAGTATACTGTACACCGGCAAACATGCTTGTTAAAGTTGTTTTTAACCCAATCATGATCTTTTCTTTACTTTTCTTCCATTCTTTGCAACTTTAACTTGACATAAAAGTAATTATAAAAATGGTCCTATTTTAAATAATGAATGCTTTTTACATTGGGTTTTAATTTAGAATTGTCAGAAAGCTAAGGTATATTTAAATGAAAATGTAATATACACTTACACTCTCAACTGAATACAGTACAGTATGTGTGCATCTCAGACAAGTAAAGTTCTGCTTTACAGTTGGTGTACACACGAAGAAATACTTGTGTAGCCGAGCCCCCCTTACCTGCGTGGCGGGTGCGGGAGGGGGGAGGCGGCAGAAGGATGTCAGATGCCACCGGAGCTCCGCGGCGGTCCCGGCATGCATGGGGCCGCCAACTTAGTCTTCGCGCATGCGCAGTCAAATCTGTGTGCATGCACAGTCAATAGTTGCGGCGGCCATCTTAGGAGATGGCCCGCAAGGGACTACATGATCTTTTTTACCGAAGAACTTGGACGAACTGGTTTCTTGAGCAGGTAAATGGCAGATGAGGTTTAATACAGATATATGCAAGGTTATGCATTTGGGAAGCAAGAATAATTATGCTACATACAAACTAAATGGCACAAAATTAACTCAATCTTTGATGGAGAAGGATTGAGAAGTGATTGTAGACAGCAGGTTTAGCAATATGGCTCAATGTCAGGCAGTAGCTGCAAAGGCTAACAGAATATTATCATGCATACAATAGGGTATGGATGGAAGGGAGGACAGCATCATTTTGCCACTGCATAATTCCATAGTAACACCACACCTTAAACACAGAGTACAGTTATAGCAGAGTTCCATAAAAAAAGACTTTATGGAACAAGAAAAAGAGCAGAGAAGCGCTACCAAATTAATAAAGAGAATGGATGATCTGACTTATGAGGAAAGGCTACCCAAATTTGGTTTGTTCACATTAGGAAAAAAGGTATGATAACAATTTACAAAAATATTCAAAGTCCATACAAGGACACAGGGTCATCCCTTGAGATTGGAGGCAAGGTGATTTCTCAGCAGCAAAGAAAAGAATGCTTTACCGTACTGGCAGTGAAAATGTGGAATTTACTACCAGTGGAGACTGTAGTCTGGGATGGCAGATTCAATAGATATTCTTAAGAAAATGTTAGACATGTTTTTAGAATGGAAAAGTATACAAGGACCTACCAAATAAATTAAACATATGTAGCCCTTGTACCCCCCCCCTTTTAAGTGAGATTGGGGTAGGTATGCTCTTCTGATTACTTGCTAAGTGTTGTGCTGTGTACCTGTTGTGTAACAGGAGGACTGAGTGCTCTGCGGTGCTGTGGGGAGAACCAGGACAGGGGGTATCTTGATCTTGATCTTCCTCGGTGCAGTGCCTCTAGACAGTATGGATCCTCTGTGTTGAACAGGGGATGGCCCATACTGACAACTCTCCATGCACAGCAGCAGACAGTAAGCACACTCCTTTGTCTTTTCATGGATTTTATTGCATGCAGATCATACAGAGCTCTTACAGTTCTTTTATCAGCTTCCTTAATGACAGTGCCCTGATTCAGGCATTATGCCCAAATCAGGCCTGGTGTACCCCTCCTCTATCTCCTTATGAGGTGGAGGGCTGATGTTAGTCCTCACTCCACAGAGGGAGGAGAGAGAATGAGACAGGGCCCCCTCAATTTGGGAAAGGGCCAATATTTATAACCTAAGGTGGATGACTGTAACCCTGCTCCTTAACAGAGCAGGTTGAAAACTGGTTGGTTATCACACACTATAGATGAACCAATCAGTATCCTTCCCTCCGGCTGACACTTTCTGGTAGTTGCTAAGGCCCTCCCTTGGATACATATCTAAGGCTGCAAAACACACAGGGCCTAAAAGAATGAATTAACCCCTCCACTGCCTGCACCTAACAGGACTTACATTGGAAAGGTCCAGGCAGAGCAGTAGCGGCCGGAGGCTAGGCTACACATAGGAAGGAGGTTGATCCAGGGGGAAACCTGATTGTCATTACTGAAGTCAGGAAGGCATTTCCTTTTATGTAATTGGCTAATGCTTAACTTATTTTTTTTGTTTGCCTTCCTCTGGATCAATATAAATATATACATAGGTTGAACTTGCTAGGGATATATATTTTTGAACCTTATATATTCAAACATTTCTTTAAATAAAATAAGTACAGACAATACAGAATCTTATCATCTTTGTTATACCTACAATTCTGATGGGATAATCTTCTCCTAATATTGTATATAAGCATAAGGGTTTATTTGTATTTTGACCGTCTGGCCGATTTTGCTTGTTTACTCATTATTTAGTTTGTTGTCATGACAGTTATAAATAAAACAAAAACTATAATATGCATTAAATGCTGTATCCAGACATTCCATTTCCTAAACTATTTATTGGCAATGTCTCTTGGGAGACTCATTAATATGCAAATAATAGTGTGAGCCACAAAACAATCAAACTGCAATATGATTCCACTCTTGTCCAGCTACAGTATCTGCTGCTTTCTTCTCTCTTTGTTGCATTAGTACAGTACCAGCCCTCATTTGCCCCTCGTCAAAAGTATGTTATACATTTAATCTCCTCTACACAAAAGACTCATCAGCAATGTTGGAGTCTGAATTATACCAATTTAACTTGGACAGTGGGATGCAAGTTGGACACTCCTGACCTAGTGTAATAATTTCGCATATGTAAATTACAAATCATAGTTTACTATAACAATGCATACTTTTATTTGCTTTGAGATGAACTCAATTAAGAATAAATTTGTCCATTTTTGCGAAATAAATTAGATCTAACATATTAACTTGAGAAGACATCAAAGTGAATTTACTGGGTTCATTAACTTAGCAAATTAAGTTACAGAAAATTGTGCTTCTCTGTAATAGATTAAGGCAGTATTCCATTGGGTCTTCCAAACACACACATATTTCTTCTCACACAAGTAGATAATAGATGCTATAAAATGTTTGCTCCATCACTGTTCTCAGAATATAATTTTTAAATGATCTGCCTGCTTAGAGAGACACATATTGTATGTAGAGAATTTAGTTTTTTAGTACTGTGCTGCTGCTCACAGCATTTCTTCAAATTCTCTAGCCAGAATAGAGCTATCAGCGGGGGCTGAAGTGTGATGTTCCTTGATGGTACTAACTACACAGGTGTATATATATATATATATATATATATATATATATATATATATATATATATATATGTGTGTGTGTGTGTGTATATATATATATATATATATATATATATATAATCAAAAAATAAATAGATGATACCGTTCTGTGGCTAACGAAATGCTTTTATTTGTGCGAGCTTTCGAGATACACTGATCTCTTCTTCCGGCGATATTACGGAAGAAGAGATCAGTGTATCTCGAAAGCTCGCACAAATAAAAGCATTTCGTTAGCCACAGAACGGTATCATCTATTTATTTTTTGATTATTGAAGCTCGGCTAACACGGTACTGATACCTCTACATGTATATATATGTAACCATGCTATAAAATGGCTGCAGTCATCTCTCCTGCTGACAGTAAGGCCTGGTAAGTTATGGGCATGCCAGCAGTTATCATGGAGGTTTGCCCTCACACCCTGGTGAGGTGTCATATGTCCCATAGGAAGTGACAACATTCTGTGTGTCCACGGTTAGTGACATCAGAGATGTGTATGTTCCTAGGTGATATAAGACACAGCACTGTTTAAAGTTAGTTCAGTTCCTGTTGTTGTGCTGCCTCTGTTCAGTAAGAGGCACATGGAGGTCTGCAACATTTTTGCAGTAGTCTGATGCAGAGCTGTGAGTCTGGCAGCACAAGGCAGACAGAGAAAAGCTGTTGGAGGCTGATGTAAGAGCTACACTGGCGACACACTTTATTCGAGCTCGGCTAGTCCCACGAATTCGGGTATACCCGGGTGTATTGAGGTTTGTGACTGTTTTCTGCCCGAGTGCATTGAGTTATTTTCCAGGCAGGGATTGAAGCATTTTATTCCCGCTGGCTGCAATACTGCACAGTATATATATATATATACTGCATTACAATTCATGAATTTATGCCATCTGGAAGACACGCGAAGCATTGCAGCCTATTAAATCCTAATCATTATCATTTAACAGATCAGCCGCCCATCAGCCAGGCATGAACCCAGGCTGGGAAGGCAAATACAACGGGGCTTGTCAGAGGTGAGGAGCGGCGCATTCCAGGTATCTGCCAGGTACATACTGTGTATTTGCTCGAATAAAGTGTGTCGCAGCAGTATGAGACAAGGAGCAAGTCTGAGTGCAGGCTTGGGAGGAGACAGCTTATAAGACTGTGACCAGGGACCTGGCACAGGGACTATCTCCCTAAAGGGTAGATAGGGAATCCACCAATTAAGGGAAGACATACCTTTCAAAGGGAAGTGCGGTGAACATGGGAGGCTAAGAACACCCATTGTGGAGGGCAGCTTGCCCACCGTGCAATAAAGATGTTGCTGATAAAAGAAACCCTCGTGTGTAAGTGTGGAGTGATTACACAGGGGGCTGCACCACAGAGGAGTTCCTCACCAGGACCATCCACAAGCTCACGCTGGGATCCTGATGAGGTGGAGGCGCTGCACTGGATATAGGTAGGACTCAGCACACTACCTCAGCTGCCTGTCTGGGTTGGCAATCCCCAATACAACATCATGCGGGAGACTCAGGAGTCCTGTTGCCAACAGGTGCACCACCAGACATCACACTGTAATGGGGACTGGTTAGACCACAGGGGCCAATATGAGATTGGGTGGGTCAGGCCAGTCCAGAAAACCCGTTACATGTATATATATATCACACAATATCATAGATGTGATATAAACTTTTTTTATATATAAAGGTCAAATATGTTTTTGACTTTAAAATGCATTTAACTCTGCTATACTTTAGTTCTGGACCAATATGTATTAATGGTAGGTTGACCATTAGCAAACTCCAATGTCATTAAGCAGCACCATATAAAAGTATAAGATTAAGTTGCTGGTTATAGGGGAGATGTTCCAGTGCACGGAACTTAAATTGTAAGCTCTCCGGGGCAGGCACTCCTGATGTTACTTTTCTCTCTGATGCGCTTATTGCCCTTTACGTGTTATATTATTGTCAATCACATGTATTACTGCTGTGAACATGGGTGGCGCTACATAAATAAAGATATACATACATAGGGCATTTTCTTTCATGCTTCCTTGCAAATACATGTAAGTGTAAAGTACCTTTTGTCTTTAAATTGGCAAAACCAAATAAATAAATAGGATTTCCCTATGTACCCTCATTCTCGTTCATTATTGTACTATTGAACTGGTAATTTTTCCTTAGTATTAAGAGATCTGTTTTTTTACTGTTTTTTTACTCTTTCTCTGAGGAAGTTCTACTACTTACTGTACCTATTTATGTTCCAACAAATTTGAGTAGTTTTGCTGTATGCAGAATATTTAACTAGTATTCAAAACGAATGCAAATTGTATCCGTTTACTTGATGTAAACAGCTTTGTACGGGCTGATGGTGACTGGAGACAGGATCCCAGTTCTACTGGACATGTTTTTACTGGGAAATACAACCCATGGATGTCTTGGGAACTGGGGGATCTCAAAGGTTGAAGTACTGTGATTTAGTTCCTTGAGACACCGTAGTGTAGAGGTGGCCAACTCCAGTCCTCAATGGCCAACTGGTCGGGTTTTAAGGATATTCCTGTCTCAGCACAGGTGGCTCAGTCAATCAGAGTATCAGTACTGAACACCAAAAAAATTAATAAAGGTGTTTATTAACACAAACAGTTACCCCCAACGGGGACCTTCTTCAGGGTCCTGAAACTTTGGGCAACCGTCTGTGTTAGGGGTGAATAAACACCTGTAATAATTTTATTTTGTCCAATGCTGATACTATTATTTCTTAGGTTTTCCTTTTTTGCCATTTTATCAAGCACAGTAAGGCATTAACCTTGGGTGGGTGCTGTTATCTCTTGATATATATAATAGGCACCCCTCAGCATAGCAGGAGACTCTGGGGTTGATCCACAGGAGTGTGTTACATTTTTTGGGTTGCGCTTATTACGTATCGATATGCGCACCACGGATCCTCAAAAGGAACTTGCGTTACAATGTCCTCACATTTACCTGAAAAATATCGCATCGATACATTTTAACAGACGTTTTGCGTCCGCGTATGTAAATCATATGATAATGAGCAGTTTACCTAAACGGAGATCCTCAGACCTGTTGGCACGTGGTAATCATCCGTCGATATTTAAGACCTTCCAAAAGCTGGCATTTCCAAAAAAAATCCAGACCCTGATTATCATCATTTGTTATTTCTGAAAATAGCCTAAAAGCAATGTTATAAGTTGAGGGCTTAACCCTTTCATTACAAAAAGTTCCACAAAGATATATATATATATATATATATATATATATATATATTAGGATATATATATATATATATATATATATATATATATATATATATATATATATATATATATATATAAAAGGAATCATATAAATGTCTGAAATACATCATAAACTATATATTATGGTTTATATTGATTAAAGTTATATGTTTGTGTGAACTAATGTGGCATATAATATAATGACTGCATTATGTATGGGTGTGCAATAATGTATATCCTTACCTCAACAATTTGAATTCATATTACATTTCTATTAATATACAATAAAAATGAAGGAAGGACGATAAAAATATTGTAAAAAGTGAATGTGTTCAACTTAAACATTTCTCAGTAGAATGACAAGATTTGCATTAGCTTTTGGTAACACACGAGTAAGGCGTCCTTATCGTATGCATTAACATCGCATGTTAAAGTTGGACCACTGCGCATGTGCAGTCTATTGGAAAATGCTTTTCTGAGACATGAAAATCTCTGTTAATAGCTCTGCTACTTTGATGAACGGACATTATTTTTGCATCTCATTAGCTTTGAGGATCCTCATTAAAATGAAGAAACAACGTCCGTTCCCAATTTCCTTAACGTGCGTTTTTAGCGCATAAAATACTAACTTCTGTGGATCTCCCCGCTGTTTGAATGTGTAGGGTCTAGAAGAATAGTTGTACTGTTCAAAAAATTAACTTGAACATGTGTACTATAAAACGCTGAAGTTTAGTAGGTTAAACAATAGAATGTGCTTTGGTTATAGAATGATTTTAATGTTTTGTACATTTCAAACATTGCCCTTTATAAATGTTTTAGAGGCTATTTAAATGAGTAGTTTAATGTGCCCCGGTTTTGCCATTAGTAATGGGGATTTAACTGCTTTGTTTGTGAACTTCACCCAGGAAAACAGATTACCTTCATCATGTGATAATGTTCCGGAGTAGATGTCAACTTTGTTCAGCTATGAAAAGTTATCATGGAATATAAGGAAGGTACCATGGAAACTAATCATGCAATGCACTGGTTAGAAATGATTACAATATGTCAAACGTAACCATATATTTCCTTGACTAGAACATTTTCAGAACACCCTCCTACTGTCTCTGTAAGTTGTCCGCACTTACCACAAAGTGAAAGCTCTTGGGGACAGGGACTCCTTTTTCTATTGTTATATTTATGTCTGAAGCACTTATTCCCATTGTGTTATGTTATTATGTCACATGTACTACTGCTGGAAAGTGCTATGTACATGGCTTGTGCTGTATAAATAATTATACTAATATATACATTAGTGAGATATTTCCAAATTGAAATCGGCAACTTATTATATGAAACCTCTGCAATTAAATCAGCTTCATGTTCACCCTGCATCACACATCAATACATTGCAACAACAAATATGATTAATGCTTCAGATTCATTTATTAAAGGAATCAGTAGAAACATTTTAAAGTTTACTTCATGCCTTTGATCATTCTCTAAGGTAAGGTGTCTATTTAGCAAACAATTAGTAGTCATGACAAACAATATTTCTTAGTTTGTGTATGTTTGAAGTCATAAAAAAAAAACCCACAAGAGTTATTAAGCGCTCCACCCCAAAACAAGAAAAAAGACATTATGAAAAAAAGGAAAAAAATGATGTATACTGCGGTGCTTGCACTCCCAGTATCTCCCCCTCACAGATATCATGTAACTATAGAACATAGGGGCCTATGCAGAGAGCAGCGAATTTTAAAATTGGCGAATTTATTAAAAAGTAGTTTTTTTGGAGAGTTTTATTCTCCATATGCAGAAAAGTGCGAATTCTGCTATGTTTAACATGGATGCGTGTGGCGAGTTTAAATTGGCGAGATGCGCGCTTCAGAAACGTGTAAAAACAAATTCGCGCCTTTTTTTTCCCATTGCAATGGCCGCAAGCGGCAGCTTCTTGCCAATTTTTTCTGGCGAGGCAAAAAGGAGACAATCGCGCCATTTTATTGGCGCGAACAGCCGCTAGATGCCGTTCGCGCCTCTCTGCATTAGGATATTTTTAAAACTGGCGAGATTGAGGTTCTCGCCAGCCGCGAGGCGAGTTTTACAAATAGAAAAGAAAAATTGGCGCGTTTTTCGGAACTCGCCATTTTCTCCTGCTTTCTGCGCGATTTTCTCCAAAAAATGGCGAATTTCGAAATAGCGCTGCTCTCTGCATAGGCCCCATAGTATAAACCAAACCCTCCCAATCTTGAAAACTCACAACATGGATCAGCAATTTACTCTGGTCAACATACTGTCCTCTTATAGAGAAGCATTTTGGGACCAGTTGTACTTTTATTTGGTAAGTGGGGGGGGGGGGGGTGGGAGGGGGTCATGTGCATAGCATCTCTCAAAAATGAGTAGTTTCATGACTTGTAATTAACACCTCCTACATAAACCTTGGCCCCTTGCAGACGCACTTACCAGAACGCCCTCCTACTGTCTCTGTACGTTCTCCCTACCAACCAATTAGATTGTAAGCTCTTCGGAGCAGGGACTCCTTTTCCTAAATGTTACTTTTATGTCTGAAGCACTTCTCCCCTTCTTGTGTTATTTGTATTATTTGTTATTTATATGATTGTCACGAGTATTACTGCTGCGAAGCGCTATGTACATTAATGGCGCTATATAAATAAAGACACACATACATATTGAAGGGTGGTCTGTCTTCACTAGACTTCAAGCAAAGTGATGTCATTGAGCTAGCAAAAGCCAAGGTTAATAAAATAAAAATGTGCAGCTGAATGAACACATTATCCTTAAATAAATGGTACTATGGTAGGGGTCACAATGGTTAAAAGTAACTAGTATTCCTATGGTTTGGTTGTTCTGAATTCCTGTTACTATGAGTTGGTTGGTAGGGTACAGGATGTCTGTAAACAAGCTGTTGCAACTTAATGATGTCACGCTACATGCGGTCTGGGAAGTCAGACCGCGCTTTAATATATATGGGGGACACTTTGCACTTGCCAGATGAAGTGGCAGCCAGTCCTGAAACACATTACAGTTAGAGGAAATATGTCAACTAGAATATACTGCTGAAGCAATTCATGTGAGTTTTCTGTTTTTAGAGTGTGCTTGTTCCCACACACTTTTTTGTGCAAGGATTAGGTCTCATATTTGCCAAGTGGTACTATGCCAGGCAAGATATTATGGCCTATTCAAGAGATTAGGTCATAATGTGTCCTCCACTGGAAGGAGTCTTATGGCATAGCACCATTTATTAAATATTACCCTTAATATGCAGGCACTCTAGCTCCAATAATCTAATCACAGCTATTTCTTTATAGGATCATCTATTGATAATTTATTTTTTAAAGACAGGGCCAGATTGGAAATTAAATAGTGTACCGTATGTTGTGGTTGTCCAGTGGACACCACTATACACATCTATCTCTAGTTACATTATACATGGAATTTGTATTCGGACACTTATGGACGTTTATATTCAAATACTTTATTGATAGTCATATGTCATTGCTGAGCACCATCTTCTACACAAAAAATCATTTACTGTATTTTCTAACTCCCCTTCATTGAGAACACCATAAGCCCACCCCTGTCACCAGTCAGCCACTGGGTTGACAGTTTTATGACTTGAAAGAAAAAACAACCTTTTTTGAGAATAAAGTCTGACTAAATATATGAAAGACCTCATATCTTAATTTCTTTAATACTGTACTTAGACAGGTGCGGTCACATGTGAGTTTGCTGAATGTAACATTACTAATTTGTACCGGCATGTTCCTATATTTGAGTGACAAATGAATATATGTCCCATGCCAACTCATAAACATGACGGGTTTGGCCTTATTGCAAACATGGCTTAAAGTTATGTTGTGTTCCTCTGAAGATATATCGTTATTGTTAATGTGACGTTAAATTAGGTCAATGCCACATTCATTTAACAGAGCTTTGTGGATCTGGACCCAAGACAGCATATACAAAACAGTAACATTGAAAGAAGTGTGTGGGGGGGATTTCTGTCCTCTGATGTTCTTATGTGAACAGCCTAGATTTGCTATTTTGATGATTGAGGTTTAGTATATGGTGGTTGCCTTGGGTACCAGTATGTATTTAAAGAGAAGAGGCCACAAGAGAGCTACACCACCTGACAAAGAGGTTTGTTCCTTGAAACACGTAGGGCTAGCTCTCTTTTGGCCATTACTACGAGGGCAGCTTATGAAGCAGCCGTGCAGCAGCTCGGGAGTTCGGTCCATCCTACATAGTGATGTCATTGGGCAATCATGGGGTACAGAAGGAAAGGGGGTTTGCAGAATGGGCGGAGGACTCTCGTACATACATGCTGGGAAGCTGCTCTATGTTACCTCTTATAGTGCCGGCGACCGCTACGTCGTGGCAAAAAAAATGTATTGCCACAACGCGCGCGATTATTGTAGAGGCGACGCGACGGCTTGGTCACAATCGCCTGAAGTCAAGTTAATTTGATTTTTCCAGTGACCGCAGCGTGATGTCACCGTCGCCTTTGCGTCGTTGCCGCCGCCGCCGCCGCCGCCGACGACGACAGCACCATAAGCGCAACCTTACTGACACGCTAATTCTTCTTTGATTTTTGTGCCTTTGTCAGATTTTATTATAAAATGTTGAGTTATAAGTAAATGCTTCACACTGGAGTTTGTGCTTTTTTTTGTCTTTTTTTTTTTTATAAACCAGTAACAAGCAGAAACATTTTTCTAACCTGGGCCAGATAAAGCCAGATACAGTAAATTCTTACAGTTTGCAGAATGAAAATTCTCTTATATTTATGTACACATGATGTAAATGAAGTAGTCCATGGGTCGGAAACTCCAGTCCTCAAGGGCCACCAACAGGTCAGGTTTTCAAGATATCCCTGCTTCAGCACAGGTGGCTCAATCACTGATTGAGCCATCTGTGCTGAAGCAGGGATATCCTGAAAACCTGACCTGTCGGTGGCCCTTGAGAACTAGAGTTGCCCACCTCTGAAGTAGTCAATGAGACACTGAATATGTCTCTACAGGTGTTAAATCGAATTGATTATTGATCACAGTAAAACACCTTCATAATCATTTGCAAGGTGGAAATGGATTTTTGTGGCTTTCGGTAATTTTTGGGCATGTAGATTATTTTAGGTTCTATTTTTATGCATTTCAGATGAGGTAACCTTTTCACAATATGTTTTTATAGCATACAAACACTTGCAATGTCCAAGTTTGATTACAAGTAGCGATATTGTAGTAAGTAATCACAGCAATGAGATGTTAATTGGTGCCTGGGTTGTTCTATTCATAGTCACAATGAGCCATAATGACACTCAGTATCCTCTGTTGTTCAAGTGAAGTTGGGTTTAGCATTCATCATAAATGTAATTATGTATTAAATCTGTGTTAACCACGTTTTTGCTGCAGACATATAAATAAAATGCACTTCTAATTATACAATGGATTATGTATCAAAGATATATTATTATGCAACTGATTGTTCCATGTATGAATATAAAATTATTCAAACTAAATGTAAATGCTGCTGCTACTGTTCTATAAGCAATTTATTTTTTATGGACTTATTATATACAGTCCAAAAAGGCCATTCGGGATGTTTTCTGCTGACTATCCCCACTGAAGTCTATCAGGATTTTAGTCCGAAAACAGCTTGAACGGCTACTTTGGACTGAATAGAATTTACCCCTTAGTGGCTTATTTTATATTGGCCGTTTAGGGTGATATAGAATAATCCCCCATGGTCTACTCTAGATTCATCAAGTTAATATTGTACCCCATACAAAACGAAACATTGGCTGGTTTGGGTTATGGCCAAAGTTATCAATATTGCGGTAACATTGTACTGGGTGCGATATTTTAAGATAAGTTGTGATGTGGTAATTAACGCCACCGATAAATATGCATTAATTAGTGCATCTCAATACAATCAGGAGAGGGTATCAATATATTTCTACCATAGGGTTTGTAATCATTTTTATGATATAACCCTGTGGTAGAAATATTGAGTTACCCTTTCCCATGGTATCATGATGCAGTAATTATTGCTACCAGGGTATACCCGGGCACCAAAGGGGTTCATATTAAACTAAAACTACACTACCTACTCCCCTTGGCTGCCTGTGGCTAGTAAGGCATTGCATTACTCTACAGAGGGTGGGAAGTTTGTTTAGAGGTTGGGTAGAAGCAGGTGCGGTGGAGAACATTTGGGGAGAAGCTGGTGAGGAGGGGAGCATGTGGGGAGAAGCTGGTGAGGTGGGGAGAAATTGGTGGGGAGGTTAGCATGTGGGGAGAAGTTGGTGGGGACGGGAGCATGTGGGGAGAAACTGGTGGGGAGAAACTGGTGGGGAGGGAAGAATCTGGGGAGAAGCTGGTGAGATGGGAACATGGGGAGAAGCTAGTGAGAAGGGGAGCATGTGGGGAGAAGCTGGAGAGGAATGGAGCACATAGGGATAATCTGATGGGGAGAAGCTGATGAGGAGGGGAGAATGTGGGGAGAAGCTGGTGAGGTGGGGGGGGGGGAACACGTGGGTTGAAGCTGGTAAGGAGGGGAGCACGTAGGGATAATCTGGGGAGGAGGGGATCATGTGGGGAGAAGCAAGGTGAGGTGGGGAGAAACTGGTGGGAAGGGAAACCCATGGGGAGAATCTGGGGAGGAGGGGAGTATGTGGAGAGAAGCTGATGAGGCGTGGAGTACGTAGAGATAATCTGGTGAGGAGGGGAGCACGTGTGGGGGGGGGAGGGGTGATGAGGGGAACATTTCCGCAATTTCAGATTTGTCTTCTTTCTGTGTAACAATCCGCAACTGGATTTAGAATCAGTTTGTGGATTGTCAAAAATGTGTCTGGATTGCAGTCAATGGTGAATTTGAATCTGCCCAGATTTTCAAGCATGCGAATTTTGGCGTGTGGAATGGATTGGGCAAAATAATCCGTGGAATTTCAGAACCTAATTTTGATAGTTTCGCCCATTGTGATTTAACGCACCCAATCCTATCCTTTGACTTTAATGAGAATTAATGCTGGATTGGGTTATTTAACAAGTAGTGGGCATTATTGAAACACCCAGTAAATAGCAACCCTTTTTTTGTTTTGTTATAGATATATAGGTTTGAAACAGGGAGTTTCTGGAACTGAACCGCATTGATTTCAGCTCCGGGACCCTCTACTTCCTGAGATACTTACCTTGGAAGGGGGTAGCAGCCCAGCTGGGCTAGTCTGGGCTATCAATATAATTACATAGTTCATAGATGAGGTTGAAATGGCGGCTTTAAATGTCCGGCATCCTGCTAGCCAATATTAAGCCGTGACATCATCCCTTGTGGCTCCCTCATGGTCCACGTGACGCGGGACATTTAAACTGCGTAGACATACTGACACCTCCTTCCGAGGTAAGTATCTCGGGAAGCAGAGAGCTGAAATTAATGCAGTTCAGCTTCGGAAATCCCCCGCTTCAAACCTATTAAAAAACATTTAAACATAAATAAAAAGTTTCACAAGGAGTGCTCCTTGAGACAGTTTATAAGTGGAGCTTTGAGTCTTACATACATCTGAACTTTAGAATAACGAGCTGAAACAATGCACTGATCAATTGTGCGTTTAATACTTGTTGTATTCCTACTGTACCCACAAATTTATTTGAAGCACGAATTAGATAACTGTAAACAGGGAAACACACAGAGGTTCACCGTTTTTAATAAATCACGAAACATTCTTACCTCAGAAAAGTGAAAAAAACTGGAAAAGAACGACTTTCACGGTAAAAGTGATAGTATAAAAAGTCTGTTACTGGTGGCTGGCAGAAGTGAAGCACTGCAGGAGACGGCAGCTTTAGTCACCTCAAGCTGCTGCAGACACCAAACTAGTACAGTGTAGGCATTGGTGATCAAGGGAGCTAGGAGATGAAATATCAGACGGCGAGTTGTCATCATGTGTGAAATTGCTCCAAATGGAAAGGTAATAGTGCTAGAAAATATATTTTAAATGCTAGGTAGTGTGTACTATTCTTTACACTGGCATGTGCTGGGCACTGCTAATGGGCTTGTAGATGGGGCCCTTCACATGAGTTTGAGTATGTAAGGAGGTTGCTTAAAGTGACAATGCGGTTTGCTTTTTAGTTTTGGTTTAATAGATAAAGCAGTTACGTAGCTTCACAGAAATGTAATTACCTAAGCGGCCGATCGATCCGTTCTCCCGTGAGCGATTGGCAAAGATCCTGCTTCCCTGGGTTTACACTATGGAAGCCTAGAGGAAGGGCTGTGTCTGTGTAAATGGCTGTTATAGCAACCTAAGGAAGCTTAATACATTAAACCTCATTAAAAAGGGCATAAAGAGTGGATGGGGGAAAAAATGCTGCAAATGTTATCTAATACTACACAACTGATGTATTGAAATAAACACACATAGGATTTTGAATGTAAGGTTTATACATTTAAACTCATTAAAAAGGGCATAAAGTTTGTGGGTGGAAATAAAAAAAAATGCAGTAAGTATTATACAAGTGCTGTAATTAAAAAAACATATAGGATTTTGAAAGAATTGCTGCTTTAAGGTCTTGATCCTGATCCCCCACTATAACTGATAATACTGACATATTTACAATACAGCGTGGATGTATATTTTTGAAAGTACACTCCATTTAGGTAAACGGCGCCTCAATGCTTCCTTAGGGTTATGACATGAAACCATACAATGCTTTCTTGTCACACAGCCATAAAATTTAAGACAGGATGGAATGAAAAAATGGCTGTTTCATAAGTCTACTACATTGCATGGTAGGAGATTTTCAGAGCAGTTCAAAGAGTCTAGTTTCCATCTGTGTTTGGTGAAGGGTGCAAAATCCTTGGGGCCATCTGCAAATTCTGCTTCATCTCTAACACTTGGAATAACAAAGGTGTTATTTTTCAAAGCTGCATTCTCCCCTCCTGGTGTGTGTCTGTAGATACAGTTCAGGGAAGTTAGGAAACTTCAGAGTAGATATTTCGCTTCCTTCAGGGAGATCTTCTGAGGATGTCAGGACTGTGCCCTACATAACATGGGTTACTGCCATCAGAGGACAGCAGTTAACAAACTATATAGAAATGCTTTCTTCTGGATATTGAAGAATCTGCAGACCACTTGTATCCAGTTAATTTAAGAGAAGTGTTATGTGGGTAAAAGAAAGTAGAGGGTGCTCTACACCTACAGTACCTTTTATCATAGTATACAAATGAAAGTCACGAATACTAAAGTAACTCAGAAGTACTTGTATGTGTAACCAATTAATTTTGTATAAAACTAAAGCTGTGGTTGCAATTAGAGCTAATGCCAGCTCTGTGAGACATTCAGTAATGTTTTTGTGTCTTGTTTACCAATCTCTAAAATGCAATGTTTTTAAGATAGAAGTCCCTGTACTTTGACCGTTGCATTATCCCCGTTAACACAATGTGTTGCATTAACGCTGGTGTGTTATTTAACAGTCGGGTTTCTGAAAACAATGGCTAAGGAGACATATTTAGCATTTAGAGCATGGTTTTGTATGTTATTTTACGTTAAATAGATAATAACGTCTGCTGCATGGAGTAGGAGATGTACACTCATTTCTGTGTAGTGTTGATATTTTGCAACAAGTTGACTTTTGACTTTAGTATGACTATATACTGTATATAACTACAAGAAGAACTGTACATGATTGACATTTTAACAAGTCTTGTTTCTGCCAGAATATTGGTTAATGTTCCATAACGCCAGGTCTTCTTGAAATAAACCCCAAAACCCAATTAACCTTAGGCATCCCATTAAATGTTCAACATCTACAGTATGGACCCAGTCACAATATCCTTCCATTGTTTCTGTATGTCCAAGGAACACTTCCATAACTTACAGTTCTACTTGTAGACAAAATGAGAAAGATGGCGAGGATACTTTTCATATTAAGTTCCAATCGATCTACACTCCTCAGAAACAGATCAGAGAATGCTAGGCGATCCACCAAATACTGAAACCAGGATTTCAAGTTGGTATGCTTTATTAAAATCTCTGTACTAAGCAGGACAGGCAGAGCAGACGTGAATATCTGCAGGAAAGATCTCTTGCCTATATCTGTGCTTCAGTGGATACTGGTCCATTTCACTGCACAGCTCAGAAACCGTCTTATATTGCAGAGTGTGCAAACTTTTTGCCTTGCGCCCCCTGCCTGCTTGAGCCCCCCTTACCTAGTCTGAAGCATCAAATGACGCCGCAGGACCATGTGACGTCACATGACCCACGGCGTCATTTGAGATAACTATTATATATATATACATATATTATTGATCAGAAAATATAGATGTAAATATTTATAGAATAAAAAATAAAAAGTGTATCCAAAAAGGTGTATAAAAAAATAATATAGATCAAATATTTCACCATAAACCACTATCCTCAAGAGAAAATAGACAAGAAAAAACTAATTCAAAAAGCAAAATTGCAGGAGTCACAAGGCTGCTTTTCACAGTGCCTATCACTTCCATGGACAAAAATCTAACAGACAAAAAAGAAAAGTGCATGCTCCACAGTGTATTGGCTTAAAAAATATATGTAATCAAAACAAGAGGTAAAATAGATACTAATTTTTTAGATCAAATCTCAGTCACCAGATAGATCAGCGTAGACGGATGTACAGTATAACGGGAGCAGATCCTCTCTCAAGCCCGGCCAGAGCAGTGGACTCAAAGTTCTCCCAAGCGTTTGTGTGAGAACACGTGTTCAGGAAAAAAGGGGCCCTTTCAATTTTCATCATATCTTCTATATTTCTCGCTCAATCCCCATGAAAATGTGCACAATTGTTTGTCTGTTATGTAGATTAATACTGTATAAGAAACACATGTACACAATCAACTAAATTGATGTCACTAAGTACCAGATACACTGCTGAAGGTTAATGTTCATTTTATTGTACAAATTGTTTTTATTATGGTTATTAAGATACGGATACATATATAGTTCTTACATACGGGTAACATGATACCCCTTGTAGACAAAATGTTGACCCACATTTTGAGTATAGACAGAATATTTTATACAGGTTAAAATAAAATAATGTTAGGGGAGTGAGGGTTGGGGTTGGGCATTGGGGGGGTGATACCAACCACTACCTCTGAGCCTTTGTATAATCATTTATCTATATAGCCATTTGGACCCTTGCCCAGGACTTGTCTTCGTTGAATCTTAGTTCTGGATATTCTACAATGGTTCCCAAATGTAACTAAATTTGCCTATTGAATGTTTCAAAAATGCTTTTAGCTGTTCCATTATCATAACCTCGTTAATTCTATATATTACTCTTGCTCGTGAGGGGGGCAATAAGCTTTTCCAAGCAACTGCTATTTCGCATTGCGCAGTGCTTAGAATATGTGATATTAATCGTTGGACCGTGTGGCTCGCCTCCTCGACTGGTTTAGCCAGAAAATAAATCCGAGGGTTTAGTGGGATCTCGAGACCTGTTGTCTCAATGATGATTCCCTGAACTACTTTCCAATATTTTTGAACTGCTGGACCTGTCCACCAAATGATGGCCATATCTCTGACCTGCCCACATGCTCTCCAACAGAGATCTGTAGCCTCGGGAAAAATCTGCTTCAGTCTTGTCAGCACGTGATCCATTGATAGAGAATTGTATAGATGTTTACTTTTGTAGTCGTGCATATAGAAGATTTGGCCACATTGTCCCAAATGTCTTCCCAGTCCTCCCTGTAAATATCTGTTTCTAGGTCCCTAGCCCATTTGGTCATGTATCTGTGGTCTGGTGTGTTCCCTGCTGATTCTAGTCCAGCATATATCATAGTAATGAATCGTTTTTGGTATCTTTCTCTTTTACATAATACCTCAAAGTTTGATAGCTCCGGGAATTGTAACTTATTAGAAACACAAATAAGATAATGTCTGAGCTGGAGAAACTGGAAGAGGTAGATCTGGTGCATCAAATTTGGTTCTCAGTTCTGCAAAATTCAGCATTTTCCCTCCATGAAAAAGGTCCCCAACCTTTCTGATATTCTTTTTCTTGAACTGTTCAAAGGATCCCGGGTTTGTTCCTGGTGGGAATTTAGGGTTATTAAAAAGGGGAATAAGCTGTAACGTATTCAACGTTAATTTAAATTATGTTTCAGTCTTTGTCCAAATGTCTAATGTAAATTTCAGTGGGCCTAGTTCTGAGTGTCTCAAGTTAGTGTCTCTCTTCTCCGATATCCAGAGAGATAGGGGGACCGGGCAAGCCTCCGAATATTTTGTTTCTATTGCGACCCAGCAAAACTCGGCAGGGTCAGCATTCCAAGCAACTACTTGGCACAATTGGGCCACATAATAATATTTGAGGATGTCCGGAACCCCAATCCACCCCTTGATCTGGAGGCTAAAAGTACGGTCCTGGCTACTCTTGGTTTCTTACCTAGTTATATAAACCAAACAATCTGGTTCTGAAGGGTTCTTATTTCCCCTATAGAGATATGAATTAGGAGGGTCTGAAAATAGTATAATTGTTTGGGGAGGATGTTCATTTTTATTGATGTCATTCTACCAAATCATGAGATTGTGTGTCTGTTCCACTCCAGTAAAATTTTCCTTATATTATCGAAAAGGGGAGGATAGTTACACTGATAGAGAGATTCATAGTTTCTGGAAATATTTACCCCAAGGTATTTGAGTGAGTAACTTGCCACCGGAATTGAACATTTTGTTGTAGGCATTTGAGCTCAGAGACCGGGAGGGACAGGTCCAGGGCTTCCGACTTATCTTTGTTTATCTTGTATCCTGATATTTTTCCGAACCGAGTCAAGATTACATTGTCGGCGAAAAGTGAGATTTTATAGCTTTTGTTTCCTTTGTCAATGCCCTGAATATTTAGGTTTGATCTGATCGTTGAGGCGAGTGGTTCGATTGATAGAGCGAATAAAAGCGGGGAGAGGGGGCACCCCTGCCGTGCACTGTTTTTAATATTTATAGCTTTTAAGTTATTACCAGGTAGTTTAACCAGTGCTTTGGGGGAGTGGTAAAGAGGCCTTACTCCTTGTGGAAATGGGCCCAAAAAGCCGAATGACATCATGGTTTTAACTAGAAAGTCCCAATTGATTCTGTCAAAAGCCTTCTCTGCGTCTAGGCTAAGCAGGATAGTTTTTTTTGTGTGGTGTACGTGTTCTATAATATTGATAATTTTCCTCATGTTGTCTGAGGCCTATCTACCTGAGACAAACCCGACCTGGTCTATATTGATTAACCTCAGGAGAATTGGATTCAGCCTATTGGCGAGTATCTTGCTGTCTATTTTAATATCTGACTTTAGGAGGGATATGGGCCTATAGCTGCCACAGCACAGGGGGTCACGCCCTGGCTTGTGTATAATTGCTAAATTAGCAGTGGTCAAATTTGTTGGAATCTTTTTGCCTTCTAAAAATGAATTGAAAATTTCTAAGAGAGTTGATGAGAGGTTTGGGAGGATTTTTTTATAATATATATTTGATAGTCCGTCCTGACCTGAAGATTTGCCTGATTTCAGATTCTTGATCACTTCCTCCAATTCCTGTTGGTTGATATTGCCGTTCAGAGTAATCTTTTCTGCCTTGGTCAATTGCGGCAGATTACAGTTATCTAGGTATTTTGAGATAGCTTCCGAATTTGAGGAGCTAGGGAGCCCTTCTGATAAATTCAGGTCGTATAAATCAGCATAAAATTTGGAGACTTCGCCAGCAATCTCCTGGTCATCAAACGTGGTCGACCCGTCTTTGCGTCTAATAGCAGGAATTTGTGTTTTGGCCTTTACCCCTCTTAACTTATTAGCTAGAATCCGATCAGCTTTGTTCCCTTTATCGTAATATAACTGATTGGTCCATTTCGGTGAACGTTCCACCTCTTCTAATTGGATTTTCCAAAACTCTAGTCTGCTTTCTGTTAGTGATTTATAGATTGTTGTGGATGGGTTGGTTTGTGTTTACATTCTACAGTAGGTCCAGAATCTTCTTTGATAATTCTTCATGCAATTTTTGTATAACGTTTTTCTTATGGGATGCCATGGAGATGAAACCCCACTAATTGTGGTGTTATGGGCCTCCCATAACATCAAGGAGGAATCCAACGAACCTCTATTTAGAGTGAAGTAATCATCTAATTATGTTTTTATTTTATTTATTATATGTGTGTGGTTCAGTAATGATTAGTTTAGCCTCCAACTATTAAAATTAGTCCTGGTAAAAGGTGGTGAGAGGGTTAACTCTATAGGCGCCAGGTGATTGGGCCAATGTCAGACCGAGAGGTTGCTCCGAAAAATATTTTTGGTTACAAAAACATAATCTAATCTGGAATATGACTGATGTGGGTTTGAAAAAAGTGTAGTCTCTTTGGTCCTGATTGTCCTGATGTTCCGCTCTCCATATACCAACCAACCTCAAGCTCAATCAACCAACCTCACACTGAAGAGACCCACAAGGTAGAAACAGTCTGTCTGTGAGTGGGTTTACTGGCTTTGCATCTCATCCGAGGCTATGTTTAAAAACTGTGTTTAAACAGCATGCATTGGCTTAAGGGTTGTTCATGTGAGCTTGAGGACAAAAGGTGGCACTGTGTTCTCATTTGCATGTCATTTCCCAGAATCCCTTGCTGCAGTGGAAGTGCTGTGTGCTGGGTGATATATATATATATATATATATATATATATAAAAAAAATATATACACACACACACACACACACACACACACACACACACACACACACACAACAAATATCTACATATCATGGTTTTCTCTTTTTTCAAACCAGACACACAATATTAATCAATTGGAAGTTTTCAAAAGGAAAATCTAATCATGCTCAAATGCACTTAAACAGGTGTAATAAAAAGTGAATTATGATTCATAACTATTTCTCAGGGTCAAAAAGACTAAGTTGTTAATCAGGTTATTGGCCAAAAAATCCATCTTTGATTCGTCTACTCACAAATCCAGTTTATTTGACCACATTAGGGAGCGATGAAGTGTGTTGGAATGGATTCTTAGAAATGATGGATGCAAATGTCACAGCTGTCAGGTATAACGTTCAAAAAAAGTTAACTCATTTCAAGCACCTTTCATTTATCATTCATTCAATCTGACCCCAGTTATTTTTGTAATAACATACCATGCTGTGTTCATTTCTATATACTGTACACCGGTGGACTGTTAAATACCTTTGAGAATTTTTTTATAAGCAGATGAAATTGTTAAATAAAACAGAAATGAATGTATGAAATGAATTAATTTATAGCGGGCGATCAGAATGTTGTCATACATTATGGGTGTAACAGAAATCACTTTGTTTTAGAATGTTATTCTAGTCATGTAATGAAGGAGCTTATAAAATTACAGTGTCTGTCTTCTTTTCAGTTATACGGTGCTGTGTATATTAATTTTCTCTTCAAGCTACATGTTAAATAACAAGAATCTGTTGTCAATTTGTTTAAACTATCCAGGTAGCTTCAATAGAAAATAATCACATGGGTGCATGCTAGTGTTAATGGCACAGTCTTTGTACCAGGAGGTCTTGTTTCAAAACCAAGTGCCAAATGATTTGGGACCGTGGACTAGAGACTTTGGGCTATATTCACTAAGTAGTGCTACCCCATAAGACACATTCCAGCTAAGGATGGGAATTTCTACTTATGTTTTTGTTTTTAGTAGTGTTTATAGTTTTATATGCGGATGTAGCCACACTTACTGGTTTTCGTTACTGGGAGAAGGTGCGAGATTACAGCCGCATGAACACTTTTTATTAAACACAGATCGCCTGCGGGCCATGCTCGCTCAGCCAGCAGAATTTTTTTTGGGGTTTATTTATGTAATTGCAATTATCATTATGGCCCTTTGTCGCATTGTAACCCAGACACAATTTGCTGTTAGGTCCAGGTGTATAGTGGGCCTGTAAATTACAGTATATGGGCACAGACATCAGTATATGAACTCAATAATTACTTTAAATAATGTTACAAAGCAGCACCAACTATTAACCTTTAGTGTCCTTATGTCGTACCTGGTACATAATGGGGCCTGGCATGTCAGAAGCCCAACTCACATCCTAGGTAAGTCGTGGAAACAAATACTAGTTTTCTATGGAATAATTGGGTTAACCAGTCTGATTTTAAAAGAAGGGGAACTCCCTTCTGTTTCCGTCAGCAGGAGGGGGTTCATGTAATTAATACTGAAGTGATTGTATGACCACAAATAACAGTGGTCTGAGAGCACATTAGTGTTGCCGGACGTCCGGCCCTGAAAAGGTGGGCACTTTAACTGGTGTTTTGGTTCTAAAAGATATTCATGGTTTTGCTGAAACTCGACTGGTTTTGGTTGTGATTTTTTTTTAATATTATGGAAGAAATATTATGGTACGTAACGGGCCTTGGCAAGACAGTGGCCCAACTGACATAATAGATACAGTAAGTCGTCGAAAAAACGCTAGTTTTTCAGGGAATAAAACATTTGAACTTAAAACTTTTCTTGAACAGTTTGGTTGTTTTTTTTTTCATTTGCAAGCTCAAATGTTTCCAAGTGTAACGGTATTTCTGAACCGGCCTGACCCACCCAATCTCACATTGGCCCCTGTGGTCTAACCGGTCCCCATTACAGTGTGGTAGTGTCTGGTGGTGCACCTGTTGGCAACAGGACTCCTGAGTCTCCCGCATGATGGTGTGTGGGGAGAACCCGTCCAGACAGGCAGCTGAGGTAGTGTGCTGAGTCTCACCTAGTTCCAGTGCAGCGCCTCCACCTCATCAGGGTCCCTGCGTCCGCATGGGGATGATCCTGTTGAGGAACTCCTCCGTGGTGCTCCTCTCTGTACATTCATTCCACACATGTACACGAGAGGGTGTTCGAATAAGAGCATCTTTATTGATTGATGTGGGCTAGCTGCCCCACGCAGTAGAATGTCTAGCCACTCATCTTGAGTCAGTACTTCCCTTTAAAAGGTGAGCTCTCCTTTAATAGGGATTCCCTATCCCCGCCGGGATATCTTTACCCTGTGCCAGGTCCCTGGACACAGTCTCTTGCAGTTACTAAAACATAACCAATAACTCAGGCTAGAACGTGAACTCCTCTTAGCTGAACTTGTACTAGAACTCTCGCAGGACTAACTTTTAGACACAGTGCTGTGCCTTATGTACACTCTGGAAGCTGACACACCTCTGACATCACTAACCATGGAGTCAGAGCATGTGACCGCTCCCATCCATACACAGGGCACCCCACCAGGGTGTGAGGGCAAACCTCCATAATTACTGCTGGCATGCCCACAACTTACCAGGCCTTACTGTCAGCAGGAGAGATGACTGTAGCCATTTTACATGACCGCTACACAAGCTTATAAAAAAAAAAAATCATGAGTTTTCTCAGGTTTTGATTTGAATTTCCATTGGATTAAAAAGTTGGTGAACTTCAGATTTGGAACCTACCCCCCTGCCCATTACAACTACTATTGGAACGTGCACTTTGCAGGGCTTACAAAGTAGAAACGGCCTCATATGTTTAATATTTCAGTATGTCATGTTCTAAAATCCCCCGATTTTTGTTTAATAATATTTGAAGGAGGGAGAAATTTGTAGCTACCATATGTTTAATATCCAAAGCAAGGAAGCAAACATGGAATTATCTTTACTTGGCGTGGCAAGTTTAAAAAAAGAATGATATGGGTGGACATCTCTGTACAATGCCAGGATGTAATTTGAGCTACAGGTAAAGTAATTGTAAGAGAGAGAGGTTCATCCGTCAGCTTCAGCTGGTGGGGATTCTACTCTTTAAAAGCAATCATTTTAAAATTATACAAAATGGGTTTAAAATTACACATATTACTGTGAGCAGTTTAGGGACTTATTCCGTATTACATTTTGTTTGACAAGAATGAAGCCGGAAAAAAGTGAAATAATGTTGAACATGTCCCTTGGGGAACCAGGGTGGTAAGGGTCCTTTGTTATAAAGCAACTTCAATGATGAGAACATACAGTAACTATATCTTTGTGTGTGTATGTATGTATGTATGTGTGTATGTATGTATACAAAAAATGTCTGGGGCACTCAACCCAATCTAGAGAATCCACAAGTACAAGGTTGCTTAACTTAGTAGGGTGAATCTACATGAGCAAGGATCACCACTCCAGCTCAAAGTCGCTTGTGTAGAACAAAAAAATCCACAGCACTCGCTCAAGTAACAATAACATTTCAAATGTATTCCATCTGATACAAAATGGGTCAAAAATTGGTGACATTTTGGACCAACATGGTACTTTTCCAAGCTCCAATCATAGTGTAGTCTATACTGTCTTTTCATAGTAGAGGAGAAATGTCAATTTGGTGCCAAAGCGCACCACTTCCAGTCTTACGTTGACCCAGAATGAGTAATCAGGTAATTGGATTCTTACATCGTTGCTGCGTCTGCCTAGCGGTGTCCCTAGCAACCACACGGTAACCGTTGCTATCCACCCCAGCTTCTATATTCAGCAGGGAAATGGAGGATGTCACATGACTTCACTCCAGCGACCGACAGCATCCTTAGCAACGCTCAAGGCAACAGAAAACGGCAGCCCATAAGTCAGTCCTTACAGTTAGCACAAACACAGTTTTTTCTTAAAGGCAATAATAAAAGTCAGCACAAGTACACAGTGCAAAAGGGACACAAAAAATATATTCAAGCAGCATATTACTTGGCATATAAAAATGGCATTATATCACTGACTGAGAAAACGACACCAGTTGGGTGAATCAGCACTACTTGGGGTGTGCAGAGGCTCAAAATACAGTATCAAAGCATCTTGCACAATAGGTCTAGATTTAGCGGCCTATTCTAGTAGCTTCGATAAGTGACTTATCGAGCATTTTGGGCACTTCTTGGACGAGTTTGCAAGTGTAGCTATTCAGAAAGCTTCGATAACATTCCAAACTCGCTCGAGAAGTGCTTCACCCCGATTGGTAGCACTCCCGCATGGACAAACGGTGCGGGAGCTCAAAAAATGCTCAAACTCACATTTTTAAAAATTGTGCAACTCACAAGCAACTCACAGGTTATGATCTCGCCACCTCAAGGGCGGCGAGATGGGATCTGCGATGTGACTGAAGAAAATTGTATTTTTACTGCATCGGATTGAAGCCAGGAGTCTACGGAGCTGCATCGCATTAATACCGGCTCCGGAGACCCCCGTTTCCATCCTATGTAATAAAAATACATTTACACGCAGCCTCATTACCTTAGTGCTAAGGTAATGAAGGGGTTACATACCAGTGCCCCGTTTATTGGCGGTATTGGGGGTGGGTGAAGGTGGTATTTGGCCTGTGGTGGGTGTTTATGCCTACCAGGATGGTTGAGGGAGAAGTTAACCCCTTCAATATCTTAGCAGTTACTACCGCTAATGTAATGAAGAGGTTAACTGCTCTGCTACCCACCCGGTAGGCATAAGCACCCACCACAGGCCAAATACCACCTTCACCCACCCCTCCACCCCCAATTAACATTAAAATACAATACAAAGACCAATACTAGCCAATCCACCCATGTATTGCCAGTGTGGTTACCTATGCCCTCAATGGGAGCAAAGATAACCCCAGTAGCAATGAATTTACCCCATACTACCAACCCCCACTACCCCAAACAACCTCCCCCTTCAACACATACAGTAGAGTAATGGGCAAAATCCCTATTATCCAAATCTGTATAATATTTCATTTGCCCATTAAAAATAAAACATTATCCAGCCAGCACAAAGTAAATTAAAGTTGTACTTACCCGTGCCAGGATGAAGGCCGCCTTTATCCTCATCACCATCCTCCATGTCTTCCGTCGGCAGCAACATTAAAATTTAAAAAAAAAACGAATTACCGGCCACTGATTAACCTCCCCTGAAAACCACCTGCGAGGCCTAAACACCCTCCCCAGGGAAACTATATCTACCCCCATAACCACACATACAAATGGGCAAAGATACTAGTAGCCAAAATGTTTACCTATTTGTGGCAAAACAAAAGAAATACACATTAAAATAACATTGGCATAACAGTACACTTGTCATTAAACCCATTGATGGTTACTGTGGTAAACCATGCAAACTATATGGGTCATGGATTGCCACAATTGTAAATGAATGGGCAACCTAAAAAAAAAAACATAACAAAAAATACAATACATTATAATTAAATAAAAACGAGCATTTGACAAAGAATTGTCACTGTGCTTATCTATACCCAACTGAACGTTGGGAGCCACCGTAGTTGCTGTACAGCCTCCAGGAAACAGCTTAGCCATCCGGATGCGGAGGCAAGGCATTTGAGTGCCTGGGATAGCTGCACTGCACTACCGATTCCTGACCAAACCGTTTTTTTGAAGTGAAACTTCTTTAGTGGCACCTATTCTCATGGGGCAAAACTGGAGCGATGGAGACGAAAATGAAACGGAAGTGACGTGACGTCACGGCTCCCCCTCCCCCCCACGCCTGCTGTGACATGCGGCGGCAGCGATAGCCTCCGGTGCCTCTCCTAACGGCCACCGCTACCCCCACACGTCCGCTGCCATGGGTATACCAAGATGGCTAGCGCAGAGCTTCCGGTGCTGTGGGTGTACTAAGATGGCGGAAGCCCCTCAAGTCCTACGGCTGTGAGAGGAGGAGCCGCTGCTCAGCCTCTCTACTCCCTCTTCTTTACCTACGCTTCCCCTTCCCTGTGTCCCGCTGACTGCGCGCCGCCAGGGCCGGAGGAGGAGAGGAGCCCCGGGATCATGAAGGGGATATCGCTAACGGCCGCTGCGCTTTCAGCATGCACGCAGAGACACGTTATCGTGCTCTCACGGCTCCTGCTCCGGTAACGCGGGAAGCAGGTTGTTTGAGCGCGCCGCTTCCCATGCAGCACTGCCGGAGGGGGGGGGCCTCTTAAGCACGGTATCAGCCCCTGATAAAAGCCGGGCCCAGTGCGGCCGCGTCTCCGTAGGGGGGGGGGGAGGAGAGACTCAGCCAGAGCAGTGGGAGGGAGTCAGGAGAGAGGGGTCAGGACACAGAAAGAGAGACACACATACACTGATACACTGATACACTGACACACACACACATACTGACTGACACACATACACACACACATACTGACACACACACACACACACACACACACACACACACACACTGACTGACTGACACACATACACACACACATACACACACACTGACTGACACACATACACACACACACACACTGACACACATACACACATATACACACACACACACACACACACACACACACACTGACTGACACACATATACACACACACACACACACTGACTGACACACACACACTGACTGACACACACACACACTGACTGACACACACACACACACACTGACTGACACACACTGACTGACACACACACACACTGACTGATACACACACACACTGACTGACACTCACTGACTGACACACACACTGACTGACACACACACTCACTGAGACACACTGACTGATTCGCACGCACACTGACACACATACGCACGCACACTGACTGACACACATATGCACGCACACTGACTGACACACATATGCACGCACACTGACTGACACACATACGCGCACACACTGACACACATACACACACTGACCGACACAGAGAGACATTCACACAACACAGAGAGAGACATACACTGACTGACACACACACACACACACACATTGACTAACACACACACTCACACACTGACTCACTGACACACATGCACACACTGACTGACACACATGCACACACTGACTGACACACATGCACACACTGACTGACACACATGCACACACTGACTGACACACATGCACACACTGACTGACACACATGCACACACTGACTGACACACATGCACACAGTGACCGACACACATACACACACTGACTGACACACACAAACACACATACATACTCTCTGACTGACACACATACATACTCACTGACTGACACACATACACACACTGACTGACACATACACTGACTGACACGTGTGCCGAGCACGCGCGTTATAAGTCAATTTCTGTGACAGAAGTCAAAGAAGTTTCACTTACTATGCGCGTGCACAGCACACACAGCTTTTTTATTTTTTGTGTGAGTATTTGCTACTCTATTTGCCAAATGAAGTACTTGTTTTATTTACAAACTACGTACATGGCCGTCGACTGATTCCCCCCCACCCTCTCCTCCCCTATGAATGCGTGTATACCGTGTTAGGAACACCACATGTGGGAAAGAGAGTGAGGGACATCTTTGGAAAAGAAACCATTGTGAGAATTTACTCACATCTGTCCGTGTGAGTAGCTGTGCTTTTGCACACTAGTTCATAACACCCTTTGATCCCAAGTGGCACTATATTTCTGTTTGTGCATGAAAGTCTGCTGATCATCCTGTTTTCCCTCTCCCTACATGAGCATATGAACCGTGTGAAGAGTGAGGGGATTTTTTACAAGGAACACGGCTAGAATTAAGAACGTTGCTGTAAAGACACTTCCAAAGATACCTTTTGGAGGACTGGTCTCAAACTTGTCCGTGTGAGTACATGTGCACTAGTTTTTCTATTGTATTCCCCGTCCCATATGTGTTGTGTTCTGTCATAACTGCTGTAAGTGCTAGCATATCTAGCCTTATTGTATGTACATTGTTACTGATATATTCTTCTTGTATGCGCTCGTCTCTACCTCTTATTTTATCTATACCCAGAAAGAGGCATAGATAAACACATTGGCAGTCAATAGGCATCCTAAAAAAATATACACACTTAAAGTACAATAAATGTGTTTCTTACCTTTGTCAGATTCACGCGCATCATCCTACTGCGGCACCAACATTTGACCCACGACGCAATGCTCCTAATCAGGCTGTTCTGCAGAAGTCCATGATCCTCTTTTGATTGAAGAGACGTCTCCGGAAAGTTGCCCCTTTCTTTTCTTCTTTTTCTTCTTCTTTGTAATCCAAAGGGGCCCGGAGATGTTTATTAAACGGCTTGGGCACAAATGAGACACAAAAGGCTTTATATAAGTCCTGTGATGTTACATTTGGTTGACACTTTGTACACCCCCAATCCTATTGGTTGTTGTACCATATGGCAGCTTCCATTTTTTTTAAGGATGGGACGTCATCTTAAAGGGAGGGAAATCTATCCTTACTGATTGGCTGGCTTCCCTCCCTTTAAAATGACGCCACCTTACTGAGACCATGAGCACAGATGAAAAAAAAATAGTGCTACATCTATATGTAGCTGTGCCTACAGCCAATCCACAGCTGGTATCAGAAAGCCATGTCGTGATCACAATGATATGTTTGACCCATATAGCAATCCTTTCCAGTAAAAGGGGGGACCCCCAAGTATTAAATGATCTGGTTACATGTTTCAAATAGAAGGTTCCCAAAGGTTACAACGTCCCTCTGGAGATATCACAATCAGTTCTTACTCACGTGCACTTGGGAGTCTCTCCAAGCCTCACAGTGTCCACAAGGGGCGGGTAATTGTCACGGGAGACTCCTGTGGCGGGTAGGATCTCTGTGGCCGGAACAGCAGGAAGCGTAGTAGGGGTCACAATCAGAGGGTCCGAGGCAGGCGGCAGACAGCGCAGTCAGGAAACAAGCAGAGGTCCGAGGCAGGAGTTAGGTAGCGACGTCAGGTAACAAGCAGAGGTCCGAGGCAGGCGGCAGGTAGCGAAGTCAGGTAACAAGCAGAGGTCAGCAACGAGGAGACTGGAAGAGGACAGGGGAGCAAGGACAGGTCTGGGGGCAGCGACTGAGAACAGGAACACACAGGGACAAGCCAGATTACCAGCAAGGGCTTTTACTGTGAACAGACTTCTATGGTACAGGTACAGAAAACAGATCAGGATATCAGAAGCATGTGCATTAGGAATCTGACTTCAAGCAAAGGCAAAAGCAACAGACAGGAAGTAAGCTATAAGGACAGAGACAGGAGCAACAAGAAGACAGACAGACAGAGGAACCCAGAGCCAACAGAAGGCAGCAGCACACCCAGTGGACAAGGAAGCTATGGCTAGGCAGGAGGTCTAGGCGACCCTGACATTTGTCCCCCCTCTCGAGAGCGTTCTCCGGACGATCCTCCAGGCTCTTCCCGGAGGCCTTGATGAAAAGTGGACTCAAGGTGACCCACCTCTGGTGGTTTATCAGCGGGCAGAGGGTACTCCACAGGTACATTGTGTGCTGCAAGGAACCTCCGAATGGATGCGTTCAACCCAAATGCAGGGGCAGAGACATCAGAAACATGGGCATCAAAGACGGGTGCAGCCTTTCTACATGAGTCAGTGGGGACACAGAGTTCACTCTTCGTGGTCTCTTTTTGTGACCAATATATCTCTTTTAGTTTTGGAATCTGGAACTTCCCAATGGATACGTTCAACTCCATTGCAGAGGCATGAACATCAGGAATGTGGGCATCAAGGACGGGTGCAGACTTTTCAAATGGGTAAGTGGGAACATAGAATTCACGCTCCATGGTCTCCTTTTGTGACTGCCGTTTCGTGGTATCACCTAAAATCTCATTAAGACCAGCTATTTAATTTTTCAGGTCTTGAAGCCGTCCTTCTGCACTTCTTTTCACACTCAATGCAGTTGTCAGTTCGGCTTCTTTAGAGTTGAGTCGCGACTCCATATCTCCCAGCTGACTCAGAGCAAAGCCCAAATCTTCTTCATTTCTGATCTGCAGCTGCCGGCACTCCTCCCGGGCATTGTCCAGCTCCAGCTGCAGCCGGACCTTATCACGGGCTGTGTGGTCCAATAATTTGCAGGCATCGGCCACTTTGACCTCATAGCGCTGTGTCAGGCCAGCCACTTGACAGACGGACACCTTCTCTCTCTCCTCCTTTTTGGCAAGCTGTGTCTTGAGCTCAGCGATCTGCGCCTGCAGCGCTGTGAGTTGCTGAGATGTGTGTTCAGCTGCTAGCTTTAGCTCTTCCTCCAGCGAGGCTCTGGTTATGCTCAATGTGGCCTTCAGCTCCTCATGCTGTTCTTTGGGGACATACTGGGTACTCAAATAATCTTGCAGCATCTTTATTTTGTAGGCAGTCTGGAAACTTTCTTCCTGCAGAACTCGCTGCTTTTCTTCAGCATTCACCCATTTCTCCTTGGTGTCCTGCAGATGTGTACGCAGTTCTCGCAGCTGACTCTGCAGCATATTTTCTGCCTGTGTGCGCCGCTCCAGGGAGACACGTTCTTCTTGCAGCACTCTCTCTGCATTCTGCAGTGCTGTCTGCACATCTAACTTTTCCTGGGCCAGCTGTTTCTTCTCCTCTCCTAATTTATGGCATTTCTTATCTCCTTCACTGACTTGGACATAGAGATTCTTGCACTCTTGGGTTACAGTTTCAAAACTGATATTTAACCCTTCGAAGATTTCTCTCAATGAACTTAGTTCTGTGTTGAAGTGGCAACTCTTCTCCTTAGAGGCTTCCAGCTCTGTAGTAAGCCTGTGAATCTCTTTCTGAGATGCTTCCAGTGCTGCGTCAACTTGAGCCATGAAAGTCTGGTACTGGGCAGAATCAGCGTAGGCCTTCTCCAGCTTACTTGACAAGATCAACCTGTCATTCTCCAACTGATATTTTTCTTTTTCCCAGTCACCCTCTGCTTTTTCCAGCGCTAATTGCATCCTTGACTTTTCTTCTATCAATAGTCTGTTCTCCTCTTCTGATTCATGGAGTCTTTTATCTCCTTCACTGGCTTGGACAGAGAAGTTCTTACTCATTTGGTTTATAGTTTCAAACCTACTATTTAACTCTTCGGAGGCGTCTCTCATCGAACGTATCTCTGTTTTCAAGTAGCATCTCTCCTCCTGATCGACTTCCATCTCTTTTTTGAAGTAACAAATGTCCTCCTGGGAGACTTTAAGCTCTGTATTTAGCCTGTCAATCTCCTTCATAGAACTTTCCAGGAATTCGTTACTTTTAGAAGCGAGGCGCTGATTTTCAGCAGCATCAGCATATGCCTTCTCCAGCTCACCTGACATGACATCCAGGTCACTCTCCAACTGGTGCTTTTCTTTTTCCTTGAGAACAAACTTAGCAATTGCTGAGGATAGACAGCTCTGTAGTGCAGAATTAGTTTCTTGCTCCTTATCTAAACGTCCATAAAGACAATCAATCGCTTTCTGTGCAGCTTGAAGCGTCTGAGTAGGGGCATCTTTCTTCTCTTCCACTATTCTTGGGATACGTCTGTGAGTTGCCTTAAGCTGCAGCATATCTCTTTCATCAAATGCAGACTCTGAGGTTACATTTTCATTCTTAATTCCTTCTGCAACTTCCACAGTAATGCCTCCCTTCTTTTTCTTCTTCTTCCTTGCTTTGAGAAGTTCTGAAGAATCAGTGGTACTGTGTTCACATTTACTGCTCAAGACTGTTTGAGTTTGAGCCATCATTTCAGACATGGGGAAACCACACTTCCCAAGAAACCAGTAAAGAGGAAATGTGTTTTTAAAACAGAAGCATTAGAATGAACAACAGGAATATTAGACACAGAGAGACACAAGATAGGAGAGCTGACCTTTTGAGACTTTAGCATCAGTCACAGAGATTTATAAAAGCAAGGAAAAAACATAGACAGAGAAACCTGTAGTTACATCTGAATCTTTAGGCATCAGGCGTAGGGATATCATATAGACAAAGAAAACCTGCAGTTGAATCTGAATCTTTAGGCATCAGGCGTAGGAATATCATATAGACAAAGAAAACCTGCAGTTGAATCTGAAACTTTAGATATCAGGCATAGAAATATCATAGACAGCAGGAAACTAATACAGAGAAAACTTGTAGTTAAATCTGAAAGTTTTGACATCGGACATAGGAATATCAGACAGAGAACCATGCAGTCAAATCTGAAACCTTTGATATCAGGCGTAGGGATATCATATGTTGCAGAGAAACAAACTTTAGGGGAACTTGCAGGTAAACCTGAAACCTTAGAACCAATCATATGAAAAACTATAGATGCAAAAAAATAAAAGCATGCAGCAACAAAATAATGGGAGCACTTTTGTCTTTTGAAATGGGGACCCTGTGAACAGCAGTGGTCCAACCAGGGAAAGCAGTAAATCAAGGTAACCGTCTTAAATAGAAATGTGAGTCTGAAAATCTGCAGTGGCCCACCCACAATGCAGAGACAATTCTTGTCCAGGTAATGAAAGTCTGAAAATGGCAAAAACAGGTACTGCAGGGAGGTTTTTTTTTTTTTTGTTTTTTTTTTTGTAAAAGGGAATTCTTCTCAGGGAGAAAGTGGCACAAAAAACCCTGCAGAAACCTTTGCAGCAACAAAACCTTCAGGATCCCAACTGGGATTTCAAAAAACAAAAAAAAAAGTACTTATCTTCCTCCAAGCGGATGGGGTCTGCTGAAGCAGGAAGGCAGAGAATCTGTTCCAGCGAGATCCAGAAGTGGCCTTTGCTTTCTGTCACGGGAGACTCCTGTGGCGGGTAGGATCTCGGTGGCCGGAACAGCAGGAAGCGTAGTAGGGGTCACAATCAGAGGGTCCGAGGCAGGCGGCAGACAGCGCAGTCAGGAAACAAGCAGAGGTCCGAGGCAGGCGGCAGGTAGCGACGTCAGGTAACAAGCAAAGGTCAGCAACAAGGAGACTGGAACAGGACAGGGGAGCAAGGACAGGTCTGGGGGCAGCGACTGAGAACAGGAACAAACAGGGACAAGCCAGATTACCAGCAAGGGCTTTTACTGTGAACAGACTTCTATGGTACAGGTACAGAAAACAGATCAGGATATCAGAAGCATGTGCATTAGGAATCTGACTTCAAGCAAAGGCAAAAGCAACAGACAGGAAGTAAGCTATAAGGACAGAGACAGGAGCAACAAGAAGACAGACAGACAGAGGAACCCAGAGCCAACAGAAGGCAGCAGCACACCCAGTGGACAAGGAAGCTATGGCTAGGCAGGAGGTCTAGGCGATCCTGTCAGTAATACTGTGAAACTGTAGCTTGCAGCTACTGCAGAGAAAATTAGCAGCATGTAGCTTGCGTCTCCAGGATATTAGGAATGGCTCACACTCAGTAAGATAGAGAAACTGCGATCCAGCTCAGTGACTTGCGTTACTCTGCTCAGAACAAGTCCAATTTAATCACCCAATGCGTTTCGTCATGATATGCAACTTCTTCAGGGGTAGGTTCCTTGGGAGATAACAATTCACCTCTATAAACCCTTCAGAAACCATGGTAATAAATTGAAAAAAGGATGCTCCAAAGAAGTTGATACGATAATAAATTGCAGTATTAAAACTCTAAATAATATAATAAAAAGCTATGTATTCATCAATAATAAAAGCACATCAATCTTGTTAGAACTGGATTTTATATAAATAGCACATATTAAGTGCAACAATTGGATATGATCTTGACAACATGTAAAATAGTAGTATATAGGTTTTTAAAAAGCAATGCTAAACCTGCAGCATGTTGATATATGATTGCAACATGAGAGACAGAATCAGATACTTTGTAGTAGAAAAGTGGATAAATGGAAACCCATACAGTATATATTATAAAACAAAAACAACTCTCTACCAAGATATTAAAGGTTATGATTTAAAATATGAGATCTGACTTGGCAGACTAACAGACACAGATGAGATGAACAATAAAATTGGACTATAATATATTGAGAACTGGATTAGACTAAACAGTTGTGCTGATAGCAAGATGTTCATTTAACCCATTAGGGGTAAGTGGATTCATCTTGAAAAGGCAAAAGGTTTCCTGACAACATAATATATTGAATCTATCTGGCACAGGTGATATATTAGGGTTATGTTTCAATCCCATTATTTTCAAAGTGGTAAGGTGTTTTGCATGCACTTTAGAACAATGTCTTGGAACTCCGTGTGTGAGTGCTCCATTGATATATCTTTGACTGAGCCACAAGGGCTGAAGTCTGAAAACCTGACCTGTTGGTGGCCTTTGAGGACTGGAGTTGGTCACCCCTCCCCTAATACCATCACACTTCCACTATTAAGTAGGGAAAACTGGTGGGGGGGAGGGGGGGGGTGCTTTACTGATCTCTGTTAGGGCACTTAAAGTGGCATTAACCTCAGTTACCGTCTCGTTGATGCTAATGGATTATTCACTAAACATGGCGTTAATTAGGTTAACTTTACGTTACAAGCCTAGCGTCAACAATAATTTCCGTTTATGGAATATGATATGCAAATGAGGCGTTAACTTAGCATCGTCAATCTACTGAAGCCCGTTAAGGTTAACGCTCAGACTCTATGTTACGTGTGGATGATCTGGGCCACAGACAGGTTTCCTGGGGCCCAGGATTAGAGCTTCGCCTAAATGACAGCACTATTTCCTGGTGTTATTTCCACTTACTCTTTTCTCTCTCTTTTCTTTTAGCAAAATACCTGTTTGGAGGGTCTGGCGGAAATTAACACCAAGCTGTTTTTTTACGTTGTTACAATAATGTCACGTTAGGCCTATGCTAATGAGGTGCAGTACGGACGTTGTTTTTGCATATAATTAAAATGTATTGATGAAATGGTAAATTAGGTAACATAAGGGCTTTTTTTGTAAAGTGAAGTCCGTGGGACTTTGTGTGCGAGAGCACCAAATCAGCACTATTGCAGTTTGCAGAAATTGCCCCGTGATGTCCATTCCTGTTGTAGGTCACTTCACAGTATGTTCCCTAATGTGTTTAGATTTTTTTTCACTATGCTAGGGCACTCCTGGTTTTTAACCCGTTTTAATTGCACTGTAGCTCATATAGTGCTCCTTAATGTTAACCCCTTCGTCACCACACACGTCATGCATCCTATGCTACTGACTACCGTATGTTCCTGTTTTCTTTCCAAATTTTAAATACAAATAACACTGTATAAAATTGGTAGTGTAGGACTTGCTGAAAGGGTTAACCTTGATGTGGTTGCAGCTTAACATGTTTTGGCCAAAAAGATTGAACTAAGTGACTGGAGATGGGCGAATTTTTCTGGCGAATTTGAATCCGCAGGGGATCGTCCGGTTCCTTTCTTCCGCGGAGTTCAGCGGATCAATCTCAAAGAGTGCGATTTCGCGTTTTGCGGATTTTAAAATTATTATCAATACACTCCGCGGATTCTGCAACCCGTCGATCGATTTGTACAATCAAATCCGCGGATTCGGCAATCCGTTGGTGGATTCTTAAGAACCCGCCAATGAATTGCTGAACCTGCGGATTGGATTCTACAAATCCATCCACTGATTGTATCCAATGGTGGTTGTTGATGAATCCGCGCGGATTAAAACTGACCAAATCCGTTTGCGGATTTTACACCGGGAAACTATATATATATATATAGATATATAGATATATAGATATATATATATAGATATATACTCCTTGAGAAAGAACACTAGCTGTTCGAAACGCGTGGGAGGAGGTTTTTCTTGTTCTGTCTATAGATCGTATCTATTTTATGTAGTCTAATAAAAGTTTTTTACTTTTAACCTACTGGTGAGTACTGTACCCTTAAGGAGCGGCTGCCTTTTTGATCCTTCACATTCTTGCCATATTTAAAGTAGCTCGTTTTAAGTAGCATGTAGTGCTGGGGTTTAAAAGGGAGTTCAAAAGGAGTGAACAAGTGGACAACACCTACTGGCCCTGATTCCTGAATTTGATCTATGCTGGAAAGGAGAATATTATCTATCCCAGACTGCACATATCCGCACTTTGATATTGCTGTTATTTTCTGATATTTACTATTTGTATTTGCTATAGCCTCACTTCTTTTCAAATTATGCACTTCTTTCTACCAGCCTCATGTCTGCAACTCTATTCATATATCTCCATCTCTCCTTTCGTCACCACTTATCAGTTCACATGAACTACTTTCTTACCTGTGCCCTCTGTCACTATACAGACATACCCCCTGCACTAAAACACACCCCTATAAATCATTCTCACACATTCTATTTCTATCCATGCTTCTCCTCCTTCTTTGGGGATATCGCTCCCAATTCTGGTCCCTGCCTTATTTCTACATGCTCTCGTCCTCATCAGCCAAATGCAACTTCTACTCCTTCTGGTGTCAACCCCTCCAACCTCATACCAATCCCCTGCCACTCTCTCTCCTCTCTCCCTTTCTCCTATGCCATTTGGAAGGCTCGCTCCCTTTCTAACAAGTTCCTCTCTGTGCATGACTACTTTCCCTCTCACTCTGCTCCTATTTGCTATAACTGAGACCTGGCTCACTCAGTCTGACTCTGCTCTGGAAGCTGCCCTCTCTTATGGTGGCCTTTCTCCCTCATTCTGCACCCTGATAGCAGGGGTGGAGGCGTGGGCTCCTCCTCTCATTTCTCTGGCATTACCGAACTCTTCCTATTCCTCCCTCTCTTGCTTTTCCTTCCTTTGAGGCTCACAATGTCCAGATCTTCCTTCCTCTTACTGTCCATGTGGCAGTCATCTATCACCCCCCTACCTCTACTCATCCCCCTTCTGCCTTTCTCTCTCACTTTGAATCCTGGCTCTCTTTCTTTCTCTCCTCAGACTCCCCTGGTCTTCTCCTTGGGGACTTCAACTGCCACATTGATGACCCCTCTCTCCCTTGGGCTTCCCGATTTTTCTCTCTAACCTCTGATGGACTTCAATAGGGGACTGCAACTAGCACCCACAAGGATGGCCCGTACCTAGACCTGGTTTTCACTAAAAACTTTTCTCTCTCTGACTTCTCCATTTCCCCCTTTCCTCTCTCTGACCATCACCTCCTCATTTTCTTTCTCTCGCTTCTCCCCTTCTCCATCTCCATCTAGAAACCTGCGCTCTATTAACCTGCAGCCTTTGATTCTACTTTACACTCCTCCCTCTCCTTAGTTCTGCTCCAGACCCTGACAACCTGGTCAGGAAATACAATTCTGCCTTATCCTCCTCTCTTGATCTACATTCCCCGCTTTCTCTCTGCCGTTCTCGCCCTTCTATCCCCAGACCCTGGCTAAATTCCCACACGCGCATGCTGCGTTCCTTCACTCATTCCTCTGAACACCTCTGGAGGCACTTTCGCAGACTTCCTTCACTACAAATTTATGCTATCCTGTTTCAACTCTCAGGCTAAACAAACCTACTTTTCTTCACTAATCAACACGCACAAGTCTAACCCACGCTAACTCTTCTCTGTCTTTGACTCACTACTCAAATCACCCTCAGCTGCCTCTTCTTCTTCCTCCATCTCACCTCAGGACTTTGCTGACTATTTCAAGGAAAAGGTGGAATCCATAAGTTAGAACATCCCCTCTGTTTCCTCCTCCCATCCTACATTCCTTCCTAACTCTCCTCCTGCCTTCCTTGACTCTTTTTCCGCTGTCTCAGGGGAGGATGTGTCACTGCTGATCTCCTCTTTTCCCTCTACCACTTGCTCTCTTGACCCCATTCCCTCCCATCTCCAAAACCTCTTGCTCCTACTATAATCCCTATGCTCACACACATTTTTAATTCCTCCCTCTACTCTGGTACCTTCCCCTCTTCCTTCAAACATGCAGCATTAATACCATTACTCAAAAACAGCAAGCTTGACCCTACCTGTCTTTCTAACTATTGACCTGTCTCCCTCCTGCCTTTTGCCTCTAAACTCCTTGAACGTCTTGTATTCTCTCGCTTGCTCCACTTTCTCAACACCTATTCTCTCCTAGACCCTCTACATTCTGGCTTCTGCACTGCTCACTCGACAGAAACAGCCCTTACAAAAATAACTATTGACCTCCATGCTGCCAAAGACAGAGGTCATTACACTCTCTGCAGCATTTGACACTGTGGACCACCCTCTTCTCCTTCACCTTCTCCATACTCATGGTATTCGTAACAAAGCTCTATCCTGGATCTCCTCTTACCTTGCCCATTGTACTTTCAGTGTCTCTTCTGCTAACACCTCCACCTCCTCTATCGATCTCTGTGGGAGTACCCCAGGTCTCTGTCCTGGGACCTCTTCTCTTTTCTCTGTACACACATTCTCTAGGTGACCTAATCACATTTCTTGGGTTTAAATATTACCTCTATGCTGACGACACACAAATTTACTTTTCAACCCCTGACCTTACACCTGCTATACAGACCAAAGTTTCTGAATGTCTCTCTGCGATATCCTACTGGATGGTCCTCCCCCAACTTAAACTTAACATGGCAAAAACAGAGCACCTCATACTTCCTCCCAAACCTGGCCCTATTACCTCCTTCCACATTACTGTTGGTAGTACCATCATTCACCCAGTAGCCCAAGCACACTGCCTAGGGGTCACACTCTACTCCTCTCTCACATTCTCCTCTCACATTCAAAACGTATCTAAAATGCTTTATTTACAAAGATACGCCCTTTCCTCTGTTGCTCAACTGCTAAAACTCTTACTCAGGCCCTCATTCTCTCCTGTCTCGATTTACTGTAACCTCCTGCTGTCCGGCCTTCCTGCCTCTCTCCTGTCTCCTCTACAATCTATCCTAAACGCTGCTGCCAGAATCACTCTACTCTTTGTTAAATCTGTTTTAGCGTCTCCCCTGCTGAAATCACTCTCCAGGCTTCCTATCGAATCCCGCATCTCGCACTCAATTCTCCTCCTCACTTTTAAAGCTTTACACTCTTCTGCCCCTCCTTACATCTCAGCCCTAATTTCTCACTATGCACATCCCGACTCTTGCGTTCTGCTCAAGGATGTCTTCTCTCTACCCCCTTTGTATCTAAAGCCCTCTTCCGCCTTAAACCTTTCTCACTGACTGCCCACACCTCTGGAATGCCCTCCCCCTCAATACCCGACTAGCACCCTCTCTATCCACCTTTAAGACCCACCTTAAGACCCACTTGCTTAAAGAAGCATATGAGTAGCACCGTGGCTAATACTATACACAATACATAAAGCTTGTCCCCCTGCAGACGCACTTAACAGAATGCCCTCCTACTGTCTCTGTACGTTCTTCCTACCAATTAGATTGTAAGCTCTTCGTAGCAGGGACTCCTCTTCCGAAATGTTACTTTTATGTCTGAAGCACTTATTCCCATGATCGGTTATTTGTATTATTTGTTATTTATATGATTGTCATGTGTATTACCTCTGTGAAACGCTATGTACATTAATTGCGTTATATAAATAAAGACATACAATACATACCTTTTAATCAGTGATGTGAGATTTAGTAATGCATGCAATAATACATACATAGTCTTTCAAATGATACATTTTTCTTACTTTTGAAATAAGTTTAAATCCTATAAAAAATATAAAGAATAAAAAACATCTTATTTTAGAATTCTGTTCTCATTGACTTAGTTCATATTATTCTTCCGTGCTACAGAATGTAGCTCATAAAGATATTGATTATTTCTTGCACCCTTTTCTCTATAGCTTTTAGTGGTAACATCATGGTATTGATTTATTGATGACACCCCATGCCTGGTATTATGAATGTACTCTTATTGTTGCCAATTAAAAATAAATCTCTAGCTATTCACTCCTACCCATTCTTTATTCAGTCCATTATTGCAAAATATATGCCTTCCACAGCTTTAATCAGGAAAAGAAAAGGTGTTTTAAATATTAAGAAAGAATAACTTTTGCGCCCATCTGGATATTGTTGCTTGGCAGTGCAGCTCACAGCTAATTTGAGAATCAAAGAATAATCACATACAATTCTAAGCAATCAGGCACCAATTTCTCCATAAAGACTTCACATCAAGTTATTTTTTAGCAAAGAAAGAAAAAATAGAAAAAAGCATGAATGTCATTTAGACGAATGGTATACGCAAAATAGTCATACTCAAGTATATAATTACCATTGCTGGCTCACTCACGGAAACTGGCACTTTGAAAACCTCCAAAAATGTCAAGGTGAAACTATTTTTATGCATTTGTAATACAAATATGGTATTATTATTAGGCAAAATGCAGCAATGCTAATTTGTTGGGAAATGTTGTAAAAGCATTTACAGAGAACAAAAAAACTCAGGTTTCCTTGATAAAACTAGAAACCATTAGAAACCAGTAACAAACATGCAAGTTTTCACTTGCAGTGGGCTATGTACCAGTGGTGAAAGGGATCTAGCAACAAAAATAAAGACATGAGCTGGAATGTTGCTCTTTAGAGGTCATAAGTACACTCACACTCCCATTACTTCAAAGCTGTGATTTACAACCAAATACTATGGAACATATTATGAGTGTAATCTGATAAATGGACGGAACCTCAGCCTATCTTTACTACAAAGTGTATGTCCCACAAACCGTTATTATTGTTTATCTATGGCATACTTTTTAACATATACTCACAACTTTCTGTGTCATTTATAATGTATACTGTAGCATCACAACATAACATTTGCTACCAATACTGAAAGAAAAGATGTAAATACAAAGTATGATTTCTTTAAAAGCAAATGATCTGCCACCTTTATAATGTTTTGTGCCCCACCACAAACAAAGGTTGAAAGGCACTGTTCTAAAGCACTGAACCTTGATGGTATCAATTGGCAAATTTTCATTAGTCATATCTCAATTCTTAATGACACTTTAGGTGCTGGAGCATTAGCCAATGTTTTTGGTAAAACTACTGTTTTACCAAAATAAATTCATATTTAAAATCATCACTTGACTTAATCATAAAAGAGAACATGATGTAGTCAGATTGACCAATTAAGTCTGTCCAATATATTATCCTATGGTTCTAAAGACTAAATTCACTAAAGCTCGATAAAGTAAAAAATTGTCATTATCGGTATTTAATGCCATTTTTTTCTAAACCTATTGGGTAGGCAGATTATTGGAGATAAGGAAAAAGCAGAGGTATTAAACAAATTCTTTGCCTCTGTGTTTACAAGGAAAAATCAAGTTCAATAGTAGCGCCACAGGAGGAAGCCACAACCTCCATATTAATGAACAATTGGTTAACTGAGGAAGAAATTCATAAGCGACTTGAAAAAATTAAAGTAAATAAGGCACCTGGCCCCGATGCCATACATCCAAGAGTTCTCAAGGAGTTAAGCTCAGTAATAGCAAAACCATTATATTTAATATTCAAGGACACAATTTCCACAGGCTCAGTACCACAAGATTGGCGTAAAGCAGATGTGGTGCCTATATTTAAAAAGGGAGCTCGATCACACCCGGGGAATTACAGACCTGTAAGTCTGACTTCAATAGTAGGGAAACTACTTGAAGGTTTAATACGGGATAATATTCAGGAATACCGAATGGAAAACAAAATTATTAGTAATAGTCAGCATGGATTTATGAAGGATAGATCTTGCCAAACTAACCTTATTTGTTTCTTGGAGGAGGTAAGTAGGAATTTAGACCAGGGTAATGCAGTTGATGTGGTCTACTTAGATTTTGCAAAAGCTTTTGATACGGTTTCACACAAGAGGTTTGTGTACAAAATAAAGAAAATTGGACTCAGTAATAATATATGCACCTGGATTGAAAACTGGTTAAAGGACAGACAAAAGAGGGTTGTCATAAATGGAACTTTTTCAGATTGGGCTAAAGTCGTGAGTGGAGTACCTCAGGGATTGGTACTGGGACCCCTGCTTTTTAACTTGTTTATTAATGACCTTGAGGTTGGGATTGAGAGCAAAGTCTCCATCTTTGCTGATGATACTAAATTGTGTAAGGTAATAGAATCAGAGCAGGATGTAATTTCTCTTCAGAAGGACTTGGAGAAACTGGAAACGTGGGCAGGTAAATGGCAAATGAGGTTTAATACAGATAATAGATATTATAGAGAAAAACCTCGCTCTAACCCCTTGTTGGTAAAAGCGTGCTGCCTAGGGATATACAGAGTAGACAGAAAATGTGTACCAAAGAAGGTACACTAAAGAATCCCTTTTGCAGGCGCACCGCAGACCTTTATGATATAGACGGTCAGGGGTGGATGTAGTGAATACGGTAAACTTTATTTTAAATTGCTGTATAAACGTGTAATTAAAACAGTATATAGTGCAGTTCCATATACTAGAATAAAACATAGACAGCTAACGTCTATTCAAACTCCGCCAAGCATCTCGCTGAGCTCTTGGGCACTGGTCTATGTGGTATCGTAACTACACAGGGTACTTATTGTCCTTTAAGTCACATTGTCCGTGTTAGAGGTAAGTACATGTGATCAGATAATGATGTTAGTGTACACGGTATGATCACTTGTGATAGTTCCCCTTAGTCTCTGATAAGTAAGTAGAGTAGGTTGTGGGGTATATGATCTTGATTATTCATTTTGGACATCTGTGTCTATGCACAGGTAGTACATATACCTTAGACTGTGTTGTTTTGTAACCGTTTAGACAGGATGTCAGGTAATCAGTATGCTGGAAAAAGGGCTGATTCACCAAAATCTGTATTTTATTGGTTCTGATGTAGCATGTATAACTTGGTAGTACTTAGAGACCTTGATTATGTATTAAACATGTCACGTTGATGTCCATAGACATATATGTATTAGTGCTCCTAATATACTTTTACAGAGAGGGCAGTGTGATATCAGCAATACTGCTTCCAACGGTAGCTCAATAGACACTGACACTGTGTCCATATGACATAGCCTCGAAGTGTGCAGACCGCGCATGCGTCGTATGCGGTGCTGTGTATGTCCCTGAGATACTCTCATGGACGTGAGCTGCGCATGCGCCGAAACCGGACTCTATCGTGTCTGCTCTCGGCGGCTAGCTCAGAGGTAAGTGGCGGGCACATAAAATACTTAGTATGTTAATTGAAAAGACCCTTTTGCCGACTTATAATTAACTCTGTCAGCTATCTCTAGCAGCTCTGAGAGAGCTCAGCTCTCCAACACAGCACTACTAACTTGTTACACCCAATTAAAGAGGTGTCAGCACTGTCGCAGGGCAGTACTTGCTTTCTACGTAGCATTTACAACCAGTCTACACTACTATGTTAATAAATGCAGCAAGCGCTTAAATAAGTCTATATCTACACTGCTGTTTTGGCAACACTGCACGAATTACCACAGCGCATCGCGCTACACATGCACTACTTACAGCTGATCATTCTCGCTAAGAGCGTACGGTATTTTTTCCTGTGCAGCACTTATACAGCCAGCAGTTTTACCGTCATGTGGGTATAACTTCACCTTACTCAGTACAGCTTAAACCGCGTCCCCTACTACCTTAATTGTCATTTCTTTACACTCCGCGCACCACTAACATAGCCCCGTTCTGGCGCATGCGCAGTGTGCACCCATTATAGTATTACCTAGAGCATCAATAGCCACGTCTGTGACGCATGCGCGGTCCATACTATACGAGGATATTTGGCGTATGGCATCCCTGTATCCAGACATTGTACAATGAAAATACAAACAGTCTACACTATAATTAAACTTGGCATAACATACTAAGTATTTTATGTGCCCGCCACTTACCTCTGAGCTAGCCGCCGAGAGCAGACACGATAGAGTCCGGTTTCGGCGCATGCGCAGCTCACGTCCATGAGAGTATCTCAGGGACATACACAGCACCGCATACGACGCATGCGCGGTCTGCACACTTCGAGGCTATGTCATATGGACACAGTGTCAGTGTTTATTGAGCTACCGTTGGAAGCAGTATTGCTGATATCACACTGCCCTCTCTGTAAAAGTATATTAGGAGCACTAATACATATATGTCTATGGACATCAACGTGACATGTTTAATACATAATCAAGGTCTCTAAGCACTACCAAGTTATACATGCTACATCAGAACCAATAAAATACAGATTTTGGTGAATCAGCCCTTTTTCCAGCATACTGATTACCTGACATCCTGTCTAAACGGTTACAAAACAACACAGTCTAAGGTATATGTACTACCTGTGCATAGACACAGATGTCCAAAACGAATAATCAAGATCATATACCCAACAACCTACTCTACTTACTTATCAGAGACTAAGGGGAACTATCACAAGTGATCATACCGTGTACACTAACATCATTATCTGATCACATGTACTTACCTCTTACACGGACAATGTGACTTAAAGGACAATAAGTACCCTGTGTAGTTACGATACCACATAGACCAGTGCCCAAGAGCTCAGCGAGACGCTTGGCGGAGTTTGAATAGACGTTAGCTGTCTATGTTTTATTCTAGTATATGGAACTGCACTATATACTGTTTTAATTACACGTTTATACAGCAATTTAAAATAAAGTTTACCGTATTCACTACATCCACCCCTGACCGTCTATACCATAAAGGTCTGCGGTGCGCCTGCAAAAGGGATTCTTTAGTGTACCTTCTTTGGTACACATTTTCTGTTTAATACAGATAATGTACAGTAAGTTTATGCATTTGAGATGCAAGAATAAAAAGGCGACTTACAAATTAAATGGAGATATATTGGGGGAATCCTTGATGGAGAAGGATTTAGGAGTGCTTTTAGACAGCAGGCTTAGCAATAGTGCTACACCATAGAAAAAATAGGCTAAAGCGCTCCAATGCAGGTATAATATATAATGTAAGCCAAACCACTAACCAAGGTAAAAAAAAGTATGATATAGTACTTAATATGTACTGGTATTGGTACTATCCTCCTGAAGACAGGTGGTAGATGGTACAAGCCCACTCACCCTCAGTCTCATTGGCAGGTTCCCCTGAACATCAGCAATACTCACATCTTGGTAGTGGTAGGCAGGCTGTGCAGCTTCAGATATGCAGTATATAGGAAATATGGAGAACAAAAGCGCACTAGCAAAAACGGAGCAGGAAGGACCCCAAAGAAAAAATTAATTAAAAGGGCACTTTAATGTGACAAAAGACCCATCCAACGCGTTTCGAACGTCACAGCGTTCTTTTTCAAGGATAGCAATAGTGCCCAATGTCATGCAGTAGCTGCAAAGGCAAACAAGATCTTATCTTGCATCAAACGGGCAATGGATGGAAGGGAAGTAAACATAATTATGCCCCTTTACAAAGCATTAGTAAGACCACACCTTGAATATGGAGTACAATTTTGGGCACCAATCCTAAGAAAAGACATTATGGAACTAGAGAGAGTGCAGAGAAGAGCCACCAAATTAATAAAGGGGATGGACAGTCTAACTTATGAGGATAGGCTAGCTAAATTAGATTATTTGCTTTAGAAAAGCGTCATCTAAGAGGGGATATGATAACTATATACAAATATATTCGGGGACAATACAAGGAGCTTTCAAAAAAACTATTCATCCCACGGGCAGTACAAAGGACTTGGTCCATCCCTTAAGGTTAGAGGAAAGGAGATTTCACCAGCAACAAAGGAAAGGGTTCTTTACAGTTAGGGCAGTTAAAATGTGGAATTCATTATCCATGGAGACTGTGATGGCAGATACAATAGATTTGTTCAAAAAAAGGTTGGACATATTTTTAGATAGGAAAGGTATACAGGGATATACCAAATAAGTATACATGGGAAATATGTTGATCCAGGGATTAATCCGATTGCCAATTCTTGGAGTCAGGAAGGAATTTATTTTTCCCCTTATGAGACATCATTGGATGATATGACTCTGAGTTTTTTTGTTTGCCTTCCTCTGGATCAATAAGTAAGTATAGATATAGGATAAACTATCTGTTGTCTAAATTTAGCATAGGTTGAACTTGATGGACGTACGTCTTTTTTCAACCTCATCTACTAGGTAACTATGTAACTATGTAACTAAAGCCATACTGTATATAGCAAACTAGTTTAAAACATAATCTTCTTTATTCATGAATTAACATTTCAGTGTAAGCATATACCTTTAAGACATGTTCATGGCACACTGGAGAGGAACCTGAAAATGGGCAGTGTGTGTGTGTTCATTGCATCACACAGGGGCTTAGATATAGTTGATTTATTTTTCACTTTACTGCCCCAAGTTGTAACTTGGACAGGAGTATTAAATCAACAGTATGGTTAAAAAAAATGTTCCCCAAATATATATATATTTTTACAGGTTGGAATTATGGGGTCTCCGGTGCTGCACTGTGTTACTTTCATCTGTGGAACCCCCTCCTTACAGAGATACTTACGTCGGCAGCGGTGACGGTATTCCTGCAGGTAAAGAAACTGTGTAAATCTAACTGGGTATGCTATGTTGGCTAAACAGAGCACACTTGGAAGGTCCCAAATGATGGCGCACTGCAGACCAGAATTGTATTATATCAAGGTCTAAATGTGCGACTAAATGTAAACAGTTAAAATAATTTTATTAATACATATAATAGTTAAGCCAACATAGCACACCCAGTTAGATTTATTCTACTTATTCCCTGGCAGCACGCAATCTTTACCTAGGGGCTTTGAGCGAGGTTACCCACATCCTACTTTCAAGAAACTGTGTGCCTAATATAATAAATGTCCCACATCATGCAGGCCAATAGGAAGCCGTGACGTAATCCGGTGCGGCTTCCTATTGGCCCGCGTGACCTGGACCTTTAAACTTCGCAGAGATACCGGCCCCCCCACGGAGGTAAGTATCTCTGGAAGCAGGGACTCCCCAGAGCTGAAATTAACACAATCATGCTTTGGGTAAATATATACATATTTGTGTAAGTTAGCCTGTATTGCTGTTTTAAGTTAACACTGTTTTTTATTGCATTTTTACTTTGTGTGTTGTTTTTTAAGCTGGGAAATATAGGTGGCTCTCTGAAGTCTCTGGAATGCTTGTCAATACTAAACCACAGACAGATACATTCATACAGGATCTCAGAAAATGTTTTGCTGCATAAGGCCGCGGGCATGGTCAGCCCGCGCTGAGTCGCGCTCACGCTTGGCAGTGAGCCCCTGCAGCCGCAATGAGTGCGGCTTTAGCAGGGGCTCGCGCACGTTTTCGCAGGCGTGCGGAAGCGTAGCCAACAGAAAAATTTAGTTTCAGCACTGAGGGGAGCGCAGGGCGGTCACGTGAGCGGTTCGCCCAATGAGGGCGAACCAGCTCCGTGATGTCATTGGCCCGCCCCCCAACACGCCCCCGGATGGGGTGCGAACTAATGCAGGGAAAGCACCCGCTTTCCCTCAGCCTCAGCGCGCCTCCGCACGGCTTAAGTCACTATGGACTTAGCCTAAGACAACACGTGTAATTAAATTTTTCTATATGATGGCTTACACTGTACTTTTTACATCTCATTTTTACTTTGGGAGATAATCCATTTACAATACATGAATTAAGAAAGATGGCAGCTTTTTTTGTATACTGTAAACTGATATGGTTGTTCATTAACAGAATTCAGCTTGAAATTAGAAAGCTCCAGTCAATGTCCTTCTAATTAATACCATTGTAGGAGCTATTTATGACTTCATTCTCTTCAATACCAATGGGCAACATAAAAAGCAATTCTCACTGTTACTTAAGCTCCTGCAATGCGATCCACAAGAAACTGTTAGCTTGCCATAATTTGTGACCTCTGACCCAATCACTTTCTTCCTTCTATATTACTACTGTACTTTTGCACAGTTAATTAACTTTTTACATGGCTAAAAAGATGTCAGCATGGTGAAACGATAAGACCCGCTGTGAAAATCTCCATTGTTTCTAGAAGTCTAATTGACCTTTTACTTCTCAGAAAAGCAGATAAATCAATATGCTTACGTAGGCACCCTCTTTTATTATTAACATACTAAACATTGCTCTCCAGCCATTGGCACCTATACGGCCCAACGTGCACAGAAATGACTTCTCATTAATAATCATAATATTAATCACTGTTGCCCAGAACTAGAATCTAGCTGTGAAATCTCCCAGTGGAAATTGCTATAATCTTTCAAACTACAGGAACAAGTATTTTTTCAGCATAATTACTGCTGTCTTCTTATTGAAATACATCCAATTAAATGGCAGCTTTTAGTTACATAAATTATGTTGATTAATTTTTAATTTCTAGCATTTATATGGCATTGCATAAGAAAAGACCTTTGATCATTAAACTAGCTATCACTGTAATTATTAAAATAACTTACATCTGTTCAAAACTTCATTTAGTTATGAACAACGCAAACTATTCATTATTAACTTCTGTTTCTTATCCAAAAACAATTATGCTCATCAAAGGTTCACTCAATTACCAAGGTGTCTCCTGCACTGTGCTGTTTACATTGGCGTGTCAGCCCCTCCAATATCCAACATGGACCAATGGCACGGCCATGATTAGGGAATTATGGCCCATTTCAATGCTAGTCCATAAGACACCTTTTGGTACTGGAAGACCCCTGACAGCCCATTGAATAGGTTGTCATTTGTCTTATGCCACCAGAAGCTATCTTATGGAAATCCACTGCTTTGTAAATATGGCCCTTTGGGGCCTTTTCTAGTAGCTCCGAATTTAGTACACTTTAGAAGCAAATGTGCATGTTTAATATAAACAATAATTTGCATGTTTATTCTGTAAGCCTTTTTCATATGTTTAAACCGTGCAAAAAAGGTTTTTTTATAAGTGTTTTCATTCCGGCTGTGCAAATCCGGACGGAATGGAGAAAATAGATTTTTTTGGCAATTTTGCTGTATTTTAGTACCTCCAAACAGTGTCCGAACAGTGCAAAAGGCTAAATCGCTTCTAAACAACTTACATTTTTTTCTTGCTACCGCAAAGTAGGTGAGATAAGAATGGCAAGTTCCCTCCAAAGCCCGAAAATGGACGAGGACGAAGATTTCCTAACTTATTAGTATCTCCAGTTCTTTATATATCCTTTATATATCTTTATATATCCTCTCAAACCTCCCTCCAAAAGATTTGGGAGAGATGTCTGGTGGTGGGAGTGTGAAGGTTTGGGGCTGCTTTGCTCCCTAAGGACCTGGGCGGCTTGCCATTATTGACACAGCCATGAATTCTGCATTGTATTAGAAGATTCTAAACCAGAATGTCAGGCCATCTGTCCATGAGCTGAAGCTGAAACGAAAGTGGGTCATGCAGCAAGACAATGATCCTAAACATCAGTTCTACAAAAGAATGGCTGCAGAAGAAGAAATTAAGCATTTTAGAATGGCCGAATTAAAGTCCGGCTCTAGACCCTATCAAAATGTTGTCGCAGGTAGAGATGGGCTAATTTTTTAGTGAATTTGTATCCTCAGTGGATTGGCCGGTTCCTTTGTTCTGCGGATTTCAACGGATCGATGTCAAAAAGGGCGATTTGTGTTTTGCAGATTTTCTATTGTTACCAATACAATCCACAGATTCCGCAACCCATGTGTCACGGTAGCTTGTGACAGGCTGTAATTTACACCAAAACTATATATAAATATATATATACCTGGGTTTGAACTGGGACGAGACTTAGATATGATAAAATATAATTTATTCCTTGATAAAGGTGAACACAACAGATTATACAAATAACAGCAAAATATAGACACTTACTTAAAGATTATGACAAGAAAGCCATCAGGATTACAGTCTGGGCCATTTCTTCCATAGTTCAGCTGACATCACAGCAAGACAGGCAAAGTTATGAAGCACATGCAGGACATGGAAACATGAAGCCTTGCATGCAGGCATCAAGACATTACATGAGGACTAACAACGGATATATGGGGAACAGCCGGTTATGAACCTTTTGTCCCTCTATCTGTAACATTAAGTACCTGTGATTGGTTTCCCATTATCTCCAGCCAATCTTTGATGGGGGAACACATTTTGGGAGAGGCCCCCCTGCTAGCTGGCCCATGCGCAGTAGAACTCTGGGGTCTCCTTTCTGAGGCCCCACATAGGCAAATGGAATGCCAGTCAGTTTACTCATCTGGCTCTCTAGCAAGATAACCTTTGTTGGACAGTGATAAGTGGGACACTTGGAGACTGCTCTGGTTTGAGCCTCCTCCGTCCTTAAATCATCAGGGAGGGTGACAAGACCCTTTACACAACACTTAAATCCCAGACATTGGGGCGCCTCTGGGGGCCATCTGCTATCCTGGTAGGCAAAGGAATTTCTCTGAAGCTTTGTCCATACCTAGGGACACAGTATTAACGGACTATTAACCCATGGGCTCCCGGATGAATTCTAGGGTGTGTGATGCAGACACTGAGGTTACAATGACACAGGGGAAACAGCGAAATACACATTTACAGGTTATGACAGGGGTTAACTCACATTTCTGAACCTCAGCCCATTTAACCCCTTGTATCCCTGGTGAGGTTAGAAGGTGGCCAATTGGGGTTTAACCCCTTTAATCCTGGGCCAAATCCTCTCCATCGTCACACCATGGACCGATTTATAGAATCCAATCCGTGGATTCAGCCATCCGCCACCGGATTTCTTAATCCGTGGATTGGATTCTACAAATTCGTCCACAGGTTGTATCCAATGGCAAATTGTGATGAATCCGCTTGGATTGAAACCGCCCAAATCCGTTTCCGGATTTTGCACCCCAAAACGGATTTTGGGGGTGACATCAGCAAAAAATCTCAGAAAGATTTTGGGCAGCGTTGCCCATTTCTAGTGGCAAGACCTTAAGCGAGCTGTCCATACAAGGAAGCCCTCAAACGTCACTGAGTTGAAGCAATTCAGTAAGGAGGAATGGGCCAAAATTCCTCAAAACTGAAGTGAGAGACTAACCAGCATTACAGGAAATGCTTAGTTGAAGTTATTACACAAGGTACAAGGGTACACATAAAAGTTATTGCTGCTCTAAAGGTTCACATACATTTTCACACATGGATATTGAATGTTTAATCATTTGTGGATAAATAAATGTTGAAAAATATCATGTTTTTGAGTCATTTGTTTGATCAGGTTATCTTTATCTATAATTAGGACTTAGATTAAGATCTAACTGATAATTTTAGGACATTGAAACATTTTAGGATGAAAACATTTTAGGTTTGAAATATGGGAAAATCCTGGTTCACAAACATTTTCTTGCTAATGTATATACAGTCATCGCCATCAGTCTGTATTAGGGGTGCTCAACTCCAGTCCTCAAGAGCCACCAACAAGCCAGGTATTAAGGATATCCCTGCTTCAGCACAGCTGACTCTATCATTTTGATTGAGCCACCTTTGCTGAAGCTGTGGTATCCGTATAACTTGACGTGTTGGTGCCCTTGAGGACTGGAGTTTAGCACCTCTGTTCTATATGCAGATTGAAACTCTGTCTCGTGTTGACAGAAATGTGTACTTGTTAAAAAAAAAAAAATAGTTAATGCAGCAATCTCAAAAATCATTTTTTACCAAACTTTTGTTTTGTTTAGAATATCAAAATCTGGGGTCCTCCGGATCTGAACTGCTCTATTTTTTACTACCTGGGCCAGTTCTCAAGATATTTACTGGTGTTGCTGTTTGTGTTAGTTCCTGGTTTCTTCACGAGATTTAAATAGTGGTTCAACAGAAAGCCACAAACAGTCACGAGATGTGGAGGCCATTTTGTTTCTCCGGGAGGAAGATTTTTGAAAATGTACTTTACCGGTGAGCATCTCGGAAACAAGAGGTCCCCTCAACTAATAATTGCAATATTCAGATCAGAGGGACCCCCCCGGTTTCCATCCTGTATAAAAAAAAGGAGGTAAAAACACTGTCTGGATTGCTGATTTTAAGTGTCATCATTAGTTCACACCTGCCTCACTGTTCAGTAACCTTGCAGCATCATAGACCTGCTAAAAGGTCAGAGAAGAAGCTCCTTAGGGACTATAAAGGAAACCAACTGAAGATCTGAATACCACCAGCGTTTGCAATATTAGTTCCAGACCCTGGGAAATGGATGCTCTAACTTAATGACTGTGAATGATCACAGTGATAAAGGAGATGCTGTGTTCTACACAACTATAGGTAATGTCAACAGCAGACGAGTAGTTTTAATTTATACCGTACAGCACCTGCATTGCAATGAACTTTCCAACTGCGATTCTGTGTATAAATGTATCATTTTGTACATGATTTACTTAGCCTCAAAGTCTGCCCCCTCCTTTTAACCTGAAATAAATCCACCACACCAGGGGTGGGCAACTCCAGGCCTCAAGGGCCACCAACAGGTCGGGATTTCAGGATATGGGTTGAAGGAATGGCTCAGTGAGTAAATACACTGACTAAGAACAAAGAGTTGGTTCAAATCCCGGTGTCGGATCCTTCTGACCTTGGGCATGTCACTTTATCTCCCTGTGCCTCAGGCACCAAAAAAAAGTATGCAAGGTCTAAGGGGCAGGGATTTGTGTCTGCAAAATTTCTCTGTACAGCGCTACACACTCTAGCAGCACTATACATGAAAAAAATATTATTATAATGATTATTTCCCTGCTTCAGCCCAGATGGCTCAATCAGTGAAACCCGGGGCTCTCTTGTGCACAGGATTTGAAGTATATGTATCTTTTTGAATTGTTATTTACTCCTATTTATTCGTTTTTTCCCCCTGATATGCATGATCCATATGTAATGGTGTTTCCTTCACCCTCTGGGAGATTCCCCTGTTACCTGGTGTATGGTGCATGCTACCTGTTGTCTCACAGGATGATGTGTGGTCTGCCGATGGTAGTGGAGATGCCTGGACAGACTTCTGGGCTACACTACCGTTGTTTATCTCTGGGTACACAGCGCTTCCATCTACTGCAGACTCCCGATGTATGGAGGCGATGTCCTACAGAAGAATGTACTCCTCTCCCCCCAGAAAGATTACACACCAGGCAGGAGGTATAGACAACTGGAACCGATTTATTGCTCCTCTGCATACACAGTATCACATGCGTCCTGCGCAATACAGTTCACTGCAGGTCTCCAACTTCTGGATGGTCCCTGGACCTCCATTCCAGGCCAAGGGCACCCGAAGCAGTCCTTACTCTTTTCTGCCACTCTAGCAGGGACAGGGGAACGGTAATCACTCACTCTTCCCCAAAGGGAAGAGGAACAGGTGATGGCAATCCTGTGTGATACCTGTCTCTCTCAATAGTAGAGACACTGCCTTAATTTGGTGGTGCAGCTCCTTAAGTACAGTGGGAGAAAGGTGCAAGGTATGGACCCAGGATTGGGTAGAACACAGGCCTTGTCCCTCCTCCTCCCCTGTCACTCAAGGGAGCTGCCTCGGTGGGGAAAACCCATAATTGGTCCTGTCACTGCCTGCCCTGTTACCAGGGCTTGCATGTCAGGGAAGGCAGACTGGTAGCCAAACCAGGCATGGCTACACATAAAACACTGTTCATATGTATTGTCCCACGCAACAAGCGAAATGCTCCCGTATCTTTGTTTATATGAGCAAAAATAACCTCAGCTTTGGCAGAATTTAAATTATTCACAGTTTGCTAGTGTTGCTGATCATCTAAGGCCCAGATCCACACAAGGGTGCTAGTTTTAGTGTGGTTTTACTCTCGTTAAGTTGTGCTAAAGGTTAGCACTCTTTCATGATTGGGCCTAAGACTTTAAAGCATCTATAGCAATACGGAAAATGTTTCCATTCCGACATTATACATGTATAATAATAATAATAATGGGTCAACACTACATTTCTGGGTGACCCGTAAGATTGTTAAATTGAACCATAGCAATACAAAACAAAATAAAAAAAATAAAAGTATACAGACATTTAATTCAAGGGCAACTAGATGCGTTATGTAAAAATTAATCTTTGCTCAGATTTCTAAAAGAAATGCCATAAACATTCACAAACTAAATTAGGACTGTTTCAATCATATATATTCAAACATACATACTGTATGTTATTTGTCATTAGCAATTTCACTATATTGTTGTAATAAAACACAGCATATTAAGTAGATGTATCTATTTTAAATATTTTCAGATAATTTAAATAAACATAATGTCATTGGAAACATGTCAAAATACTTTTTTTTATGATTTGTATTTTTTATTTTATTAATTTTTATTACTACAAAACAGGTTATACATACAATACAATTAAAATTCTGTCTATCCAAGAATTGTAGTTAACACTACATGAATGCTCAATAAATACTTTCCCAACAACCAACTGTGGTCAATGAGAAATGACCTCAAATAAGAGGTGTAAATACCTAGAACCCCAAGAACATGTGAATCTTTACCTCCAGTCGAAGTTTTCCCAGCCTCCCACTGCTAATGGCTTGGGATACCCAGAACAGCATACTGTATGGTGCTGTAGTTTCCATTGGCATGGGTAGCATTTGTGGGTGGTATTTTATTGTAGCCATATGAGACACAGATTTGTATTTGCATTACTGTGTTAAAAATGGACATATCTGTGAATCTGCAATGTTCTGCTAACTCAAATGAAGTGATCTCCCTTTAAGTTCTATCAACTTCTGTATATTGATTGTAGATGAACTCACCAATAATAACAGTGTTAAAGTATTTCCATGTGGTGATGTTGGAGATGTCAAGTAGAGATGAGTATCATTTCATACCTTTGGAAACAATGCAGCAATGGACCTACATTGGACTTAAAGTGGAATAATATATGATTGAGATGTAAAGGCCTCTCCGCTAAAATAATCTCTTGTTTTAAAACCACAATGAAGGTTAGTTATACTGAATGTGTCGGTCTCTACAGTACAAACAATCCAAGTTCCATTAAGCTATCCAATATTGACTTTTTAATATGGCTGCTAATTTCTGTCCCTAATTTTTGCAGTGGTTGTGTTTCATGGCTTCAATTACACTGCGTGTGAAAAGATACACAATGTACTTTAAGGACTGTACAGAGAGATGTGGTTATCATGCAGCGGACCTTGGAACTTTGATCGGCCCACCAATTATCTATTTATACAGATGTTCGAGAAAACCTGATTGTAATCCTCCACTTCTGCCCTCTTATTCACCTTTGCCTTTGAGCATTCTCTTAGAGCTACAGTACATCAATGCAGCTTGTATTGTATTGCAATGTATTGGATGGTATATTTTTCTTTCACATTGTCTATATAGAATGTAACTTAATATCCCTTCGTGAGGCAAAAAAAGTTTTATTTTTGTAGCTTAATAAGGTTAATTTAAACCGGTCCGGCATATACTGCCTAATATAACACTGCCACCTAAAATATGCGGAGTGGTCCTCAAAATGTACAGTAAATTAAGAAAGGGCATTATAAAATGTCTGCAAACGAAACATTTTGAGGCCATAGAGTAAATTAATAAACTGTCAGGAGTAAGCATGTATAAATAAAGTCTGTGTGATGATATCAAAAAAACAAAAAGACTTATTTTACTTGATCATTTCATTTAATCTACTCTATATACAACTCCATAGAATTACTGTAATATCTATAATGGTGTAATACATTATTCATTGATTCTACCTTCTAATTTGATTCTCTTGTTTAAAAGAATCGGGGGGAAAAGGGCTTACTCTGTCAGTCCTTTCTTTCAATTTAATCTTTAGTTTTGCCTTTTCAAATCCTGCAGGTGCCCATATCCTGCTGGTTGGCCAAGTGCAAATCTCCCACTGGGATTTTTACTCAGCCAGGTGTCATGGCTGCCACATTGAATGACAAGCACTAAGTAGAACCTGCCAGAAGAATATTTGCATTATGGGTTTTGCTTAAGAGTCAATGTGTTAAAGTATGGTATTGAAGACCTTATAATAGTGACTAAGCATTTCCTATTTCCTCTTAGCCTAACCTACAAGTGACTAGTCATATGGGCCTCCTGCAGGTAAGCCTAATGAATCTATAGCTCTAGTGCCTATATCTGCACACACCTTTTACCATAAAGCAAGCATTGTCTTTGATTGTCCATCAAGCCTAATCCACTCTCAGTGTGATACTTGTTAGCATAATTGCACTGAAGAAACCAAAAAGCATTATGTTTTTCTCTCTCTTTTTATAGAAATGACGTAGGCCATTTTGCTGGAAAGGTCACTGTATTTATCAAGCTAATCCAGCATTTACAGATTTCTTCCAAGAGAAAAAAAAAATATCTCAACCTTACATGTTTTCATCCTTTTGTGTTACATGAAGGTCCTGTCCAAAGCTCCAAGAAATCTTTGTAATAACCACCATTAGCATTATATCAAATCAAAAGAGACTCTGGGCTAATATTGAAATTGTTACAATTTGGAACTTTTAGCACTTCTGCTCCTGCTGTTTTAAATTATGTCATTTACTGTACATATTCACACACGCTACCTTTATGTGTCATTAACTTGTGAAGAAAGTTTGGAGCTTCTGCTACAGTATATGCAGCATGTATTGTTTACTATGGGAGTCTGGGAGGAAAACACAAATGTATCCTGCCAACTATATTAATAAGTCAGAAAAAATGTTCATTGTGGTCAAATTTTTTAAAGAACTCCCTGCAGACATAGAAAAATACTGTTTTTTTTTAATGATTTCTGTGATATCCATACTTACACTTAAGATGTGGAAAACATGGGCAGAGTTTTATACTTATATTGTATATGGAACCTCCACAAAGCCTGTTGTACATAAGATTGATCCGAATTCGATGAGTGGCCTGAACAGCGAGCAAACTTCACGCATCTTGGCCGAGCTTCACTGGTGATACAGAGATTGGAGCCCAGATCACTGCACAAACTACTCCTGCCGACAATCTGAGGCTAGAGATCGATTGGTGAGCTGGTGCCCTGCAGTCCGATGCCCCCATAAGGTTCCCACCTTTCCTCTACACTCCGTGATGGCTGTTGTGACTATGTTGCTGGGGCCTTCCAACTAGGAGGGGTGTGTGTGAAGGAGAGCCCCTACCTAGGATCAGCAGCGGTGGGGGGTGAAGGAGACTATAAGCGTGGGACAACAGAGAGATGTGCTGACCGAGAGAAGGAAGGTGCATGGACCCCTGGACTACCCCGGGAACTGCCAGCAGAGCCTACTACATGGTACTGTAGTGCATGGAGTGAGGTGGCAAAACAGTGCACAAACGTTAAGTGGTCGGTGCAGAGGAGAGATTTGAAGAGGCCTGGTGGCTGTCTAGGAGGACACCCCCCTCAACCCCCATTCCTCCTAGTGCTCAATGTCTCAGCAGGAAGCAGTTTAGTGGGTGGAGGCAACCGTGTGGGGCATTACCTGTTTTGCCATATGTTGTTCAGTGAAATGGCCTCAGGGGGCCTTCAGGAACAACTCTGTAGGTCTGGATCAGAGTCCCGGTTCCTGAATAAACGCACTTGTGCTACTATACTGCTGCTCAGAAGACTCAGAAGGTGAGAGGAGGCCTGGAGGGCAGATCATTAGAGAGCCGTGGGCCGAGCTAACTGAAGAGGAAGATCAATTGGTCCATTGGCTGTCTGCCAATACTGAGGGAGCTCAGGGAAAAGGCCAAACTTACCCCTGCAGGTGATCTGAGCATTGAGGCTAGTTGTCAAAGTCCAGATGAGCTGAAATACAGAATAAGTACATACAGATAAGTGGGCCCCTAACAATAAACTTAAGCTACTTTTTACTTATTTGAACATGAGCAAAATGGAGGCTGCAACATAGAGGGTGACAATGGAGATCAGATGAGTGCCAGCAGAAACACAGAAGAGGAGCAACAAGTCGATCTGCAACAGCTTACCACCAAAAAAGACTTGGAGATCCTGCTCAATTATATCAAGCAATCTTTTCAAGAAGAAATACATAAAGCATTAAAGGATATTAGAAGAGATGTGGATCAACTCGGTGAACGCACGAATGAATCTGAAACCAAAATTGATTCAATCATGAGTTTTTAGGAGGACATGGCTTCCAAGGTATAAGCATTGTGGTTCTAGGTTTGCCTATTACAAGACTGTCAAGGAGATTTGGAAAATAGAGGAAGGCACAACAACCTTTGCCTCAAAAATATACCTGAGCTAGTGGATGCTGGTAAACTAGATGTGTATCTCCTGAGATGTTTTACAGTACATACCTCTTTCTGGAATTATGAACAGAGGAAGCTCTTATAAATAGAGCACTTATAGCCCTGAAACCCAGAATTGCTGATAAGGAAGAACCCAGAGACATGATTATAAGACAAAGGAGGCAATACTAAAAATGACAAGAACCCACAAAAATATCAATTTTGAAGGTACGTCCATTCTGATATTTCAAGATCTCCCAGTGACACTGCAGAAAAGAAGAGCTTTATCTAATCACATCTATTCTTCTAGAAAATTGTATTCTGTACAGGTGGGGATTCCCATTCAAACTGGGCCTGCAGAGTCCACAAGTGGAAGGAGAAAACCCGAGCAGTGGAAAAGCAGAGTGGAATATGCCTCTACCACAACGTACCTGGAAAAGAGTGTTGGGGATAGTCCGTAAGGAACGTAATGAATCTGACAATACTGAGGATACTGAAGAAAACATAGAACTGTGATGGTTGAACATACACATCTTTATGCAGCTAAAGTTTGGACATTAGGCGAAGTTCAACTAACAGACACTTTGCAAGATGAAGAAGGGGGATTTCTAGTGATTAAATGTGTGTGCTCATTTGCATATCATTACTCAGAATCCCTGGTTTGATGGCTGGAGATTGTTAAACCTTCGGGCAGGAATTATCTTTTTAGACCAGAGACTGATATTGCAGATGCAGATATTGGTCCAACTGTGTAGTCTGATCATGCCCTAGTCTCATTCTCCCTAAAGGGTTTCCTTACATGTCCACCTAGTCACTTATGGAGGTTCAATAAAGGACTCTTCAAACACTGACACTAGGAACAAATTACAGGAGGCGCTGAAAGATAATTTTGAAAGAAATGCAACTGCGGCTATATCAGATTCCATGCTATGGGAGGGATTCCCCCGAAGAAGCTCTGTCCTAAAGAACGAAGCGCGCGTCGGGACTGACATCACTAGCTGATGTCAGTAGCGCAAATAAGACGGAGGTCTCAGTCTGAGTAAGCGCTAACATTATACCCTCTGAAGATTAGTAGATTGCTTTAGCTAGCTAAACTAAGTTGTGGGCTGAGAGAAAGGCACCCACTTGTTGAGAGAGGTGCGTCTCTAACTGTGGTCATGCACACTCATACACGGAAAACTCAGTGACTTGCACATGGGAGTTCCCTCAGTTTGAGGTCTTCGTGGTTTCCATAAGGTATGAGATATGCCTATGGGAGTGATACTACGGCATTTGACATGCAGGGTCTGAAGGGAATGTGTGAGTTAAGTGCAGGGAGATAACTCCACACATGCAGTATATTTGCACTTAATTAACATCAGACCAATTCCACCAGTATTGCTCACGTCTGTGTATGTTCCTATGCATTTTAATCCCACAGTCACGTGATGCAAGGCATTTAAATGCATAGGAGATACAGTTGTATGTTGTATAAAACAATACTAAACCAACAGATCTTTGTATGACAGGTTAGAAATAATACAAGGGGAAAAAAGGCCAATATGGTTTTCAAAGGAGCTGGCAAGTATTGTAAAAGCTTAAAACATCGCTTTTGGAAAATCTAAGCAGACTCAGAGAGAGACCTATTTTACTAGATTATTAAGTGGCATGAAAATCCTCCCAAACTCACAAGGAGAGACGTGCAAAAAAAAAAAAAAACACACCTGAGATTCTTTGGATATATGCCAATATGAGCAATTTAAATATCCTTTGCATATCCTATTAGTCTATATCCCAGGTATCAAAGGTGTATTCCTTTTTTTGCACAGGTCTCTCTCTCTCACTCATAAAACCCCTAATTTTCCGGACGAATCAAATGTCACAACATTTGTAATCGAATGTGCGGTGGTGGCCAGTGGTATTGCATACACTCAAATAAAGCGAGGTGAACGTCACTTTTAAAAGGAAGCCGCGAATATCCGCCACTATGTAGAGACACCACATTCGCAGTGAATTTGAATGTCAGCAAAATATGACCTAACTGTAGCAGTCAAGTAAGCAAATCCTTATGCATTACAGTAAACTGTTAAACAATGCCCCAAATATTGAGGTAATAACAAAGACTCCTTAATGGTCTAAATGGTGGTGCCTCCTTTAAATCTCCATCAGCAGCAGATGTACACACTACATTAGCAGCTTTAATGTCTGCTTCTGGAAAGGTATCCTCTCTATAAGTAGGTCTGTGTTTAATGGAAGAGGGGCTGTACATGGTTTAATATTAGCCCTTTGAAATTCAACCATTTATGTTTAGTAGGTATTACATCATCTGCTTAGTGCCTTTAATGGATCCCAGCAATGTCTCCTTCCAGTATTTAGTTAAGCTGCTTAAGTCCAGAGCGGAACTTAAACTCACTGTACAAATGTTTCTAGGAAAGTACAGAGGATGCACAAACAATATATTAATTAATATCAGGTAGCCACAAGATGCAGAGATGCAGAGCACAGCGAAGCAACAGGACTCCACGGGACAGCAGCGGTATAGTAAAACAGATACTTTATTCACACATCATGGTGCAGACAGGGATGGGTGCAAAAAAAACGCCTTCTTTTACGCGTTTCACGCCTGTGCGGCGCCTTGTCAGAATATAATACCGTCTACACTATATGGTCTTTTTCCTTTTCTTCCTTGGAGGTTGGTGGCTGGTGGCTGCTGCATATTCACAGGGTACATCCACCCCTAAGTTGGATGGCTGCTTGATTTTGGCTAATTTCATGTGAGTTGTCATTTTTTGAGCTTCGCACACAGAATCACTGTATTTTAACATTACTGTACTATGTGATGTTTTTCATTTAATTTTAAGACTACGAGATACGCTTCCCTGGCTTTTTTGGAGAAACAGTTGATGCAAGACAAGTGGAACAGTCTTTATCCAAGGGTTGCAGTGTGTTTTTCAGTCTCTTATTCATTTATTTAATATAGTGCACTTTGTTATTTAAGCACGATTATTTATTATTGTTTATATCACTTTTCACGAATTGACACATTATTAAGTGGTTATTTTTTATTTCTTGGGTTTGTTAGAGCGCTATCGAGCACCTTTTTATTCTGTAATAAGGTACTTGCCAAATCCGGCGTAGAATGGTCGAGTCCGTAAGCCAGTGGTCCAGGAGTAGAGATGGTTGCGTCGTAGAGAGTTTGTAAGCCAAGGTCGTGGAGAGGAGAGAGCTGCGTCGTCGAAGGTCCGTTTGCCAAGTCCAAGGGATTTAGAAGACAGCGTGGAAGAGGGTCCGTGAGTCAGGTCCGGGGGGTCCAGAAAGCAGCGTGGTCGAGTATCCAAAGCCAAGGTCAAAATCCAGGGAGGTCAGCAGAGAATCCGGGTTCCAGAACAGGGGCTGAAAAAATGAGAGAGAGCCAAGCAGAAGCAGACAGCACCAACATACAGTAGCCATGCAGAGCACTGGGAGAATGGGGAGACAGTGCTAAATAGTTGGCAGTAACCTATCAGCGGAAGGGAGGAGAGGAGGTGCGGTCCAGGGATCCAATCTGATAGGGGACAGGGGCCTGTGGGCTGGCCAGAGTAGACCTGGGGCTGAGGAGAGCGCTAGTGCGCAGGCCCATAAAGAGAGGGCGGGGCTAACTTCTGGATGCCGGGTATGAGTAGCCTGGGTCCGCGTGCCTCTGTAATGGTGACGCGCGCGACCCGGAAGAGGGAGAGCAGCCGCGAGGGGGACGCAGATGACAGAGGGACGCCGCCGGGGATTCAGGGCAGCGGCGGTACTAGGTAAGGGAGCGCCTTACAGTGCAGTAATCCGCGTTCACTCTTATCCTGGTGCAGACGAAGTGGGGACATCACTGTCACAGATCTGAGATTCTCACCACTCCCTCTGGTCAGCTGTTTAATGCAAGTGTCCTGATAAAACTGCCCTGTAACTTTTCTGTGCTCAACACTAGGTTCAAGGGTAAGAAGAGGAGCGACAAAGTATTCATCAGCGTTGCAGCATTAGGCAGCTGACGGGGGTGTGCGTGCCTCCTAGTTGCGTGAGTCAACAGCCATCCGATGCTGTGGCATTGTTCAGAAGGATGAAGGCCGTTCAGAGTGTAGTGAGCAATGGTGGGCCCCCCAAAAAATGTTGAATTTTGACCCCCAACAACGTAGAGCCACCCCTGGCTGTTTGAGATAACTTTGGTATTGAGATCAATTATTCAACATACAGTGTTAGCAATGAATAGATTAAAGAGGGAGCTCTGAGAAGGAGGAAGAGGAACAACTAGTTAGTACGAGGTTACAGAAGTAGATTAGAGCAATGGGACATGTGCATGAGTCAAAGCTCTGGGATGAGTAAGGAAAAAGCAGATTTTATGTATTGTGTACATGAGGAAACAAGATTTAGCAACATTATGAATATGGGCAGAGCAGGGTAGGGAGGAGTCAAATATGATTTGTAAGACAGGTGATACGGTCACTCCGCCCAGAGATTTCCATGGAGGAATACAATAGGCCTGCTTTTCTGAAAAGGCTCGCCACCCCTCTCTGTATGTAGGAATATACAGTATGCAAGTATACTTGGGAATATGATTAGGTATATAGAGTGATAGTAGCAAGTAGTTTCATGAGTCACACATTTCAGTTTTTCAAAGCTGATACAAAATACAAGAGAACTATGGACCAGGTTACTTAAAGGTGATACATTTAGCTTTTATGTATCATGTTAAGTATTTTAACCACATATTTTCTAGTTTTGCACAATGATTTCTCTAATAAACTGAACTAAATTGGACAGATGTGACTTTAGCTGCCAATATATGGTAGATCAGCATGATTACATATTAACACTGCATATCGTTTTCCACATACACATAAAATCATGTTCTCGGATGTAAGCTTTGTGCAAGCATTCTGTGTTTATAGCTATCTCTCAAGGATCTCATTCAATTCTCTCTCTTGATTACAACCATTAAGAATTAAACCGTGTGGATTTTGTATCTCCTGTTGTTTTTTCTAAAATGCATCACTTTACTTCTCAGCAATGAGCCTCATCTAAAACATTTTAATTCCTCCTTCAATTCACAGTTTAGAACTAGCAGATTTCTTGGTAGTACCTAACGCCATTATTATTATTATTATTATTATTATTATATTTATATTCAATTAAAGTTTGAAGTTTGTTTAGAAGTCCGAGTCGAATTTCAGAACACATTTTTTAATTGAAGCGAAATTCAAGCAACCCAAGGCTCATCCTCGGATTAATTTTGTTTAACTTCCCGAGGGCCTTGCTCCCTGTGGGATCTTAGGATGTTCTTTCTAAGGGGAGATTACATTCAAAGCTTCGTGGGACATGATCAGAATGGAAGAGGATAACGTCTTCTTCTACTCGCTTGAGTTGACTCACAACAATGTCAAGGGACACATAGCAAGGTTTAGCATAGCCTTAAGAGTGTGCATATTAAAGTGAGAAGATCCAAAGTAATCATTCTCATGGAAAAATGGCTGACTCCTAGAACCCTCGATGCAACTATTGCCATTCAGGGATACTCCATTTCTAGGAAAGACAGGTTTAAGAGAAAAGGTGGGTTGTTACTATATATTGAAAACCCCTTACAATTGACACTGCTAATGTGCCCCCCAAGCCTACCCTCTTTTTAAATCCATGTTGGCAAAATTTGCCTCCCCTTCTCTAAGCCCATTCTTATTGCTGGCATCTATCACTCCTATAGAGCACCACTACATTCCCTGACTGATATCACTCAACTTTTTGGCTCTATTTCTTCTCTTAATGGGAAGTGTGAGCTGTTATTTCTTGGGGATTTCAACTTCAATTGGCTTGACCCCAAAAACAACAAAATCCAGATACAGCTCAAGTGACTAAACCTAGCACAACTAATTTCAACACCCACATGGACAAACCTAAAATTTCACAACCATTCCTTGCTACTGTATACTGAATTATTTCCACTAGTCCCAACAGATTCTAATCCTCTGGTATGCCTGACATTTTCAGTGACCATGCAATAGTGTACTGTGTAAGGAAAATCAGATCACCCAAATCGAGCACTAAAGTTCTACTGACAAGAACATATAGAAACTTTAACCCACCACAGTTTCTGGATGATCTTACTAAATGCCCTTGGTATAGAATCGATTTAATACCTGACCCCGATTTTGCACTTGATTATTTCCAAACAGCGTTCTTAAAACTCTGTGATACCCATGCCCCACTATGCAGAATAAGAGTACGGGGGGGCACCTTCCATGGGTTACAACCAATCTTATTGCACGTTCCAATTTAAGGATGCCATGTGGAAAAGTTACAAAGTAACTGACACGATCAAGGAAGTCCAAAATGATATCATTAAAGTCCCCACAAAGTCCTCTGTAGCAAAAACGATGAAAGAATTGCTGTGCAGCTCCCACCGTGCATGAAGAGTTATGTGGAGAAAAAACATACAAACAAAATTATGGTGCAGTATGTCAAACTAATATAACTGACAAGATGACCCAAAACACGAATGACAAAACAAGACAGACAAACTAAATAGACAATAGCAAGTCTAATAATGATAAAAAGCTAATTTATTAAAACAACATAAATGAAGGGTTCCAGAAGACTGGAAAATCGCCTGGTCCAGATATTGTAAAATTGGGACACTACTCACAAGATGTCAAATTGTAACAGGCAATGGAGATAAACTCCGTGCTGCTCGTCCACTGCAGTGGTAACCGAAGCGCCTTCCTGTGATTCCCCTGCCTCTGATGGATGCCGCGTCACTATTGGGCGGGACCTCCAGGCGGATGTCACATAACTGGAAGGCGGGACTTCCTGGAACGGCGTTTTTTTTTCAACTGCAAGCCTGGATCAACTACACGTCTTCCTTCACCAACAGACAGCTCTAAAAGAACTTCCCTACGCGTTTCATGCGCCTGCGCGCGCTTCCTCAGGATTCCCTCTTTTGTAAGTAGGGTCCCAATTTTACAATATTTGGACCTGGCGATTTTCCAGTCTTCTGGAACCCTTAATTTATTTAGGTTTTATTTAGGTTTTCTTTTTCTTTACTGTATCCAAGTGTCTGATTGTACAATCTAATTCCACCTACACTAGGGTTTAATATTTAATATATATTTCACTATTTATAGTGCTGTTTTCACACTGTCTTTTTCTTTGTGACACGATCAATGATCTTAATAAGTACAGTTGCCTGCGGAATACATGCACAAGGCAAACAGGACAAACAAAAGCCCAATATTACTCTGACATTCTACACAAGAATCCAACAAACTTCTGGAAGATCGTCAACAATATATTCCAGCCTTCTAGCCATCAACAACCATCTAATATCAAAAAGGATGATCTTACTCTGCTAAATCCCACTGACATTGCAAACATATTCAATGAATTCTTTGTGAGGTGTGCTACTTCCCTATTAGCAAAGCTGAACCCGAAATAGAAACATGAAGCTCAACCTGGGAGAACTCCAATAGCCCCATTCTCGCCCAACACTGCTCACAATTTTCAATTTGTCCCAGTATCCGAAGAGGAGATTACAAAAGTGCTCCTCAAATTAAAACTAAGCAGCCAATGGGGACATGACTTTCTGCAATCTACATACAGTAAGTTCCTACGACCTGGTGCCCCAACCATTGCCAAACCGCTTGCTTCCCTAATCAACTCTATTCTGTCTGCAGGCCATATCCATAAGACCTGGAAAACTGCTAGAGTTGTCCCAATCTTCAAAAGTGGGGACAAAAACAATGTGTCAAACTACAGGCAAATCTCTCTTCTCCCAATACTATCCAAAGTCATGGACAAATATGTCCAGTCCCAATTCAGCGATTACTATACCAAGACAAATTTCCTAAACAAACTTAAATCTGGCCTTCACCCAAAATGCTCTCTGGAAACTACCCTCCTAAAAGTCTGCAATGAGATCCAGTGTGGAATGGATCTGAGGCAACTTACTGGTGCAATATTCCTAGATTTTGCAAAGGCTTTTGATACTGTTGATCATGTTATCTTGCTAAAAAACTTTTGTGCTCTGGAATAGGGGTACATGTTTTAAACTGGTTTCACTCCTACCTATCAGGTAGATCCCATAATGTTTCTCTCGGCTCTATCTCCAACCCCTTGGATATCACATGAAGTGTCCCACAAAGCTCTGTTCTGGGTCCCTACTCTTTTCAGTCTTCATCAATGTTCAGATATAGATACACCTTGATAAAAGGCACACGGCCCGAACCGCGCAGATGTGGTGATTTTTTGAGCTCTCTAGGGGTTATGTTGGATCCATTTCAAGAATAAAGAATTAATTTTATTGTGAGCCTAGTTCTGTTTTTCTGGCAGTGCACTGCCCTTCTCCATTTTTTCTCCTGTTCATCAATGTTCAACCTACAGCTTGTAAGAGAGTTTCAAAGTACATGTATGTGGACGACACAATCTTATATGCATACAGCCCTAGCCTCTCTGACCTTGGACATGAATCTGATTTTTCGAGACAATAAAACAGGATTTCCCAAAACAAACTGTTTTTAAACACTGACAAGTCTGTAACAATAGCATTTGGGACTATCGTTAAATTTCAAAAGCTACCAATGACGGACCTACAGATCACAACTAATACTAATAACTTCCTAGCCCCCGTCACTAGCTTTAAATATCTGGGCATATGGTTTGACTCCCATTTGGGTTGCACATTGATACCGTGACATCTAAAACCTATGAAAAACTAGGTGTACTTTATTGGAGCAAATTATTCCTAATCCAGCTGCTTAGAAAGCGCTTCACACAGCAGTTACTAATGTCAGTTATAGACTATGGGGACATAGTATATGGTACAGCACCCAAAACTCACCTTAGCAAACAGACACCCTCAACAATGCAATATGCCGCTTTGTCCTCCAATGTAACTACAACACACTTCACTGCGAAATGCTCAAATATGATTGGCCATCACTTGAGTCTAGGTGCAATGTTAATTTTTCCTGTCTTGCCTTCAAATACTTTCTGGGGAAAACTACCCACCTATCTGAACAAGATCCTCAGCCCTACCACATGCAGCACCTATCACCTGAGATTTGATTCCAAAAAACTGTTCACAGTCACAAGGTTCAACAAAGAATCTGGCTGCTCCTCCTTCTCTTTCCATGCACCCCCCAACTGTAACAATCTTCCGGAGACTCTCAAAGCCGCCACCAGTCTAATTTAATTCAAAACTAAAGCTGTCTCACATTTTAATCTGGTCTGTAACTGTCACATATGGCCATAATACATATTATCTTGAACTGTTCGTGCAATGTCTTTAAATATAATGTATAACCCTGCTCACTTAATGTAACCGTGTATTGTCATCATAACTTTCTGGTAAAATATTATCTAAATAAATAATTGTCATCACAACACAAGAAAAGTGTATGAGCAAATGTAAATTCATAAAAACAATAAGGAAACTAAAATAATATAACTGAAAACTGATAATAATTGTTGTTGTTCAGGTTCTGGTTCTAAATCATTTTAGGCTTTTGATTTTTGGTTCATAAAATCTTAAGGGATTTGGATTTCTGAGATGTAAGGTTGTGTCAGCTTGTGATTTCACACACCCGTTTTTTGCCTATATTTATTATTATTACCTTCACCGTTTACAATGGAGAGGCTTATTTGGGTCGATATTCGTACATTTTACACTGTGAACACTTGGAAAGTAAAAGGAAACATAAGACAAAATATCGGTGTAGCAGAAAACAAGCATTTACGATAGTTTTGCCTGCTATTATGAAAAACAATTCCTGACCTGATCATTATTTAATACTGTATGTGCTTTCATTACTATAGCAACACCTGAGGTGTTTATTGGATGCATTTAGAGAGTGCAGCATCTACTGCTCATGAAAAAAGATATGCCTGTATGTTGGCAGAAAGTGCAGTACGATAGTGAATCTTGTTGCTGGAGTGTGAGAGATTGGGGGGGGGGGTGTCTTGAAGGCTGCTGACAGGGGAGGTGGGGGCAGCCACAGCCCAGTGGACACTCTAGTCCTAGGCCACGAGCAACCTGTCTGTGGCCCCGAGTACCCGCAGTTCTTTCTTTCTTTTTTTTTTTTTACAAGAAAAACCCCGCTTACACCAAATACCTTTCCCCACCCCATAAAGAGCACCAGCCTCCATCACACACCCCAACACACAAAGTTATCACACTCTTCCGCACACACAGCCCTCACTCTGTCCCACTTTCCTCCCACTTCGTTCACACCTCAAACATCTGTCTGCTCAGCGTGTGAGGTGTAGAGGCTTCCTCTGTGGCCGGGTTGAGAGAGGAGAGGTGAATCGCAGCCCCTATGGGGGACCACGGCATCCTAGACAGTGGGTAACAACCCACCAGGCTCTCCTCCACCCCGGCCGAGAAGCACTCCCCTACCTGTTTATTTAGCCACATTGATTTAGACTTGTTTCTTTTATATTTATTACCCAAGGGTATACACTGATAAGTGTGTTTTTCTAACAATGTTTTAAAGACTGCCCATTTATCTTTTGTATTTTTTCCTGCAAGAACTTAATCCAGTGTATTCCTTGTAGATTCTTCCTTAGATTACTAAAATCTACCTGTCTAAAATTAAGAACGTTTGTTGATATATATTTATACCGACCAATTATAATTTTATGCAAATATTATCCCTTCCATAAGTAGCAAGTGTGAAATTAAGTTAGAATGTCTATGCTCTTTTAACAAATGCCTGTTTCATATTAATAGGATATTAATATAATTGAACAGTTTAAACTAATGTAATAAGGGCCAAGCAAGCATTAATACTGAAATGTTATGTTCTTTCCCTCTCATGTGAGTAGCTACAGTTGATTTATACGTTTAGATAATTATGTACAGTAGTATTAGTAATTCACAGTTAAATTGAATTGCAGAGTGCAGAAATAAATTGAAAATGTGGTCATATTTCTTTTTTTCCTGTATGAGAAACATGAACATATTGATGTAAGATATAAATGCAGTACATAAGTTAAATTCCCCAGGCTGCAATTTGATCAAAGCATATTAGGTACTTTGCTTAAGCTATGCTAAGATTTTACCATTGGATGGCAGTAAAATTCTGCATCAATCACCCTTTGCAATGTAATATTAAATAAATAATACCTTTTCTTCATTTTAGCACTAGAATACTGTAACGGCCATTGAATAAAAAAATGTCTGTACTTACATTTAATGAATATTAAAACACATAAACATAGTAATACACATTAGTAAAACAATAATTTCTAAATTGCTTCTTCATATAACCTTATTATGCTACATAGAATATTTTAATTGTATTTTAAACTTTTTGGTCTCTCTGATAAGATTATTAATGTTTACTCAATATCTTATGCCGTAGCATTGAATAACACTTGAGATACAGGTGACAGTTATAGACTATGGGGACATAGTATATGGTACAGCACCCAAAACTCACCTTAGCAAACAGACACCCCCAACAATGCAATATGCCGCTTTGTCCTCCAATGTAACTACAACACACTTCACTGCGAAATGCTCAAATATGATTGGCCATCACTTGAGTCTAGGTGCAATGTTAATTGTTCCTGTCTTGCCTTCAAATACTTTCAAATATATACATAATAGATACAAATATTAAGTTCACTTTACACTCCAAAAATTAACCTCTCTTTGTCTTTGCATTACAAAGGCAATTCTACAGTATATTCAAACTGCCAACTGAGACTTAAAGCTGCAGTTCAGTCTTTTTTTTTTTTTTTTTTTTTTAACATTTATTTTTTTACTTCAATAGTTTTATGTGTGCAATCTCTAATTAGCTAAAGAACTGTATAGCTGCAGGTCAATTCGTTTTCCATGTATTGACAGTTCGAAATTTGGTGACATATTAATGGCTGGGATTTGTTTATAATCTGCTTGACTGGCAGTGGAAGCTCATGAATATTCATGAGCATTTCTGCACTGACAAGTGCTAGAGGGAGGGCAGTGCTGACAAAGGGGTGTGCCAGAGCTTGTGACAGGACATGAAGGGGCAGTGCATTAGCAAATGGCTGTTAAAATAGAATACAAGAAAATTGGTCTTTCAAAGTTGTTTTTTTAAAAACAGAAAATGCTAAAAGTATTTTTTCTTACTACAGAACTGATTTATTTAAAAAAACACACATGCAGGATATTGACTGAACTGCAGCTTTAAATACTGCTGTAGCTTGTATCATGTGTACAGTACGCAGGTCAAGACAAAGGGAGAAGTTTGATAAACCTGTTTTCATGTGGTTAGGTTTAGATGTTAGCCACCATAGTGTAACATAGTATTAGTACTGTATGACTGCACATGAAAACCAAAGGAAAGAGGGATGAGTTGGGGAGGTTGTCAGTTTCTTCTCAGTCCCCTAAGCCTGGGAAATAGGCAGAGGGTACCAGCTACAAGTAATAATCTTGTTGCAGAAAGGCTGTACTTCAATTTCTACTTCTTTGCACAACTAATACAGGTATTGGGATTACCAATAAATGGCACCATGTCCCTATGTTAGGTTAATACTACACCCCCCCTTTTTTCTTTTCATATTTTGATATGTAAAGTATGTGACAATGTATAATTCTACATTCTTACCTAAACTGGGAATTATTTGATACTCCTGTTATAAATCTGTCAAAATCCTGATTGTGTGCCTAACGAAATGGCCACCTTCTAACTTTGTGCTGAAGTCTATGAAATACTGCAGCTGATATGTAACATTATACTACTAAGTGTAACACATTATTGTTACAGCTTTCAGGGTAACAGACAGTCTCCTATTTGGAACAGAGCAACAGATCTGTTTGTGATACTTTGTTCCCATAGGGCAGGGTTAAAAAACAAGTGTGTCAGAACCTGCTTCAAAAGAGAAAGTGGATATGACTTTCTAAATGGTTGCTGTAGCAACCAAAGGATGATCAATACCTTAGAACAACCATTAAAAACGGCATTAGGAGTAAAACAAATACAGACAGTATTATCTAATTCTACAGAACTCACATTTAAAAAAACCTAGGATTTTTCATGTTTTGTTGCTTTAAGTCAGTTAGGGGGGCTATTAAACTGAAATGACCAATCAGCATTCAAGGTGAGGCCAGATGCTGTAGATTTCGACTAATTTCCAAGATTATACATTTATCCGTGCAGTAAACCATGCCACTGCTTGTATGACGGTGTTTTGGCAGGCAATGGTTGCCTATCCAACAGCAGGTTTTCCAGATATTTAAAAAAAGAAAAAGAAAAAAAAAAAACCTTCATCTATTCAGAGTTTTAGTAGAGAAAGTTTACGGTTCATCTCAGATGCATGCAAAGTGTAAATATGTTTATACACAAAGCATTCATTCTACACATAAATCAGGCAACACATTTGTATCCATTATGTAAATAACATAAGGAATTCCAATAGTGTATCAATGTTGTACAGCAGATGGTATTGTAAGATTTACCACACCATTACATTTGATGGGATTGAATTTATTTGTATCTCTGGATGCTCACTTCATCCTTCTCATAGCAGCTTGGTTGCCAATGTTTCTTTATACAATGATTTGAGACATATATTAACAAATAGCCTCCCTTTTGCTGTAGAAACACATGACTTATTTGCAGAATGTGTTACCAAGAGAAATACACTGGGCTGTAAATATCGCTTCGAAGTAAGTCCATGTACTGTATATATAAGTATTCTATGTCAAAGTTGAATATTGACACGTTTATATGTGATAAAGAAAATATATGCCCATGTGAGGAAAATGTTCTTCTAGACATTTAAATATTAAAGTATTCTGGAACATGAGCATTTTTATGACTTCCTGATGTGTGTTGCTACACAATTAAATAAAATACAGTCAATATGTCTCTTACACTATATTTGATTATTTGTGTCAATTTGTGAATATACTGTATGTTTACCACTACTATTCACAGACTTTCCAGTGTGATATAAATGTTATACTAATACCTAATAAAAGTTATTTTTTAAAACATTACCATTATTACAACATGTATTTAGTTAATTGAGTGGAGCACACAGCGTGTTTTTTTTCTTGTTACTATCATCATCTCTTGTCTGGGAAGTGTACACCTCCACGTGTCTTTGATGAGATAATAAAATAAGAAAGCAATACACATGGCAATGAGGTCTTACATCATTGAAAATTATTTGGTGGGTGAAGCAGCTATTCACCCAAATCAGCATAAGCAATAATCATATCCTTGATTTTTTTAGCCATTGTGAAGAATCTTTCTACAGTAATTCCCTGTGTTTCTTAGACTAGTGTTTCACTAAGGAAACCTGAAATGGACGTTTTGTGGTATGTCCACAGTCCCTTTTTTTTATTCCCTTGGATTAAAACAATTCCCTTCCTCTCATGTAGTGGGGAGATTAATTGGGCCTGCACCGAATAGGTGCAGTCTATAAGTGATTCAATACTTAAAGGAGTTGAAAGTGTTTTTATAAAGTGACTTATTAGGAAACATGTCTGGAGATCTGGTAGACTCTACCTTGTTATTATCGTATATAAGAAGTTGGGAAGACGAGGTAGCCAGGTCTTCTGAGCACCTTGGTCAACAAAAAGTTAAGATACTAACTCTGACTTCATACATATTCTAATGTAAAGTCCTGATATTATAATTCTATTTTAATTTAGATAAATAGCTATCCAGAGCCAATACAAAGAACCTTGCACAAAAATAAGTTTTGTTATCACTATACCGTTGATACCTTATAGTCAATGAATTCTAAAAAGGATATGTACTGTGTTTATGTCAAACTAAACGGCATATTACAAGTGCTGTTACATAATAGATATGTGTGTTATCTGTGTTGCTGATGCCAGTAATTGTCACACCAGGCTATGGTGTTACTGAGGGCCTCACAACTAGATTCTCTTCAAGTAAAGCACTCCTTACAGAGCTAATACAATAATTTTACATTTCTATCAGAAATGTTTATAGTGTTTCTGGCACATGCTTAAAACCTAACTGAGATCCAAGTGACTTGTGTCTCATGCAATATAGGTAATGAAATTGCTAATTAAATATTAATATTTTCAATTAATAGCAAAATATAGATTTTAGTTGTAAACAGAGTTTCCAAATTTGCTAAACATCTGAAAAAAATTGATCAGTGCTGGGTCTCTAAGCTGCTGACAGAGGGGGAAACAGGACAGGTATAGTCAATGTCCCTCTGGGCTTCCATGCTCAACAAGTTGGCTGGAGCCAAGGTAAGGGCCAGAGTCTCCTACCATTAGAAACCTCTTGTTGAGCCTGCTGGGCCATATTCAGTTCTCCATCCACTTTATTTTATGCAACGTTTACAATTGCATTCTTAACTTCTGGGGGATTTATGAAAGTTGAAAGTTAGCACCGATATAGTTATAGGACTGAGGCAACAAGCCAAGAACAGGGATAAACCCAATATACAGGCAGGCTTTCAGGAACAGGAAGAGGAGGTTTATAAAGGCTGGGAACTTAAAGCTGCAGTTCAGTCTATATCCTGCATGTGTGTTTTTTTTAATAAATCAGTTCTGTAGTAAGAAATAATACTTTTAGCATTTTCTGTTTTTAAAAAAACAACTTTGAAAGACCAATTTTCTTGTATTCTATTTTAACAAGCATTTGCTAAGGCACTGCCCCTTCATGGCCTGTCACAAACCCAGGCACACCCCTTTGTCAGCACTGCCCTCCCTCTCTCTAAACGTGCACTAGCATCTGGTCACATGATCTTCCTCATACAGTAGTACATTCAAGGAAGCTGGAGAAAAGGGATCAGCCATGCATAGCAGCTCGGATAGGCGATTTCAAACTTATATTACAGTGTTTATTCCATTCATTGCACGTGTATATAATGTAAAATTGTAATAATTCCATTTATAGCAAACGTGTATATGTGAATATTATTTAGATGTATATGTATGTTACTGAAATGTGGAGTGAGTGTGTAGGTAAATACACACAATACACTTCCACTGCATATATATATATATATATATATATATATATATATATATATATATATATATATATATATATATATATATATATATATATATATATATATTATATATATTATATATTATATATGTATGTATATGTGAAGTTATGTGAGTAAAAAAGTGACAAAAACCCTCCATAGCAAGGCAAATAGCAAATGGAAATATTACTGTATGCTCATTTGTATGTGTATATATATTTATATACACACACACTTCAAATACGGATAGTGATTCACGTAAATGATATATATATATTCACTTTCTGGGAGTATAAGAGTGACTGTCCTGTTGTTCCTTTTTTTGTATCCATCATTGAATGGTATGCACCCTCTTTACGTTTATTTTATACTAGCTGAGAGACCCGGCGTTGCCCGGGATGTAATGTTCCCGCTCCTCTCTCTCTCCTCACCCCTCCCCCTCTCTCTGTTTGTCCCCCATTCACATCAATCCAGTTCCCCCCCTCCCTCCTTTACAGCTTCATGCAGTGTGTGTGCGTCAGTCATTGTGTGTGCGTCAGTCAGTCAGTGTGTGTGCGCGCGCGTCAGTGAGTCTGACGCAGAAACACAAACACACACACAGACAGTGTGTGCGTGTGTGTGTGCCTCAGTTAGTCAGTGTGTGCGTGCGGCAGTCAGTCAGTCATTCAGTCAGTGTGTGGGTGTGGGGGTGCGCGCGTGCGTCAGTAAGTGTGTGTGTGTCAGTCAGTGTGTGTGTGTGTGTCAGTCAGTGTGTGTGTGTGTGTGTGTGTGTGTGTGTGTGTGTGTGTGTGTGTGTGTCAGTGTGTGTGTGTGTACCATTCATTGTGTGTGTGCGCGCGCGCGTCAGTCTGTGTGTGTGTGCGCGTGGGTGTGGGGGTGTGCGCGCGTGCGTCAGTCAGTGTGTGTGTGTGTGTCAGTCAGTGTGTGTGTGTGTCAGTGTGTGTGTGTGTGTGTCAGTGTGTGTGTGTGTGTTTGTTTGTGTCAGTGTGTGTGTGTGTGTGTGTGTCAGTGTGTGTGTGTGTGTGTGTGTGTGTGTGTGCAGCAGTCAGTGTGTGTGTGTGTGTGTGTGTGTGTGTGTGTGTGCGCGCGTCAGTCTGTGTATGTGTGCGTGTGGCTGTGAGGGGTTGTGTGCATGCGGCTGTGAGGGGTTGTGTGCGTGCGTCAGTATGTATGTGTGTGTGTCAGTCAGTGCGTCAATCAGTCAGTGTGTGTGTGCGTGCGTCAGTCAGTCAGTGTGTGCGTGCGTCAGTGTGTGTGCGTGCGTCAGTCAGGGTGTGTGCGTGCGTCAGTCAGGGTGTGTGTGTGCGTGCGTCAGTCAGGGTGTGTGCGTGCGGCTGTCAGTGTGTGTACGTGTGGCTGTCAGGGTTTGTGTGCGTGCGCCAGTCAGGGTTTGTGTGCGTGCGCCAGTCAGGGTTTGTGTGCGTGCGCCAGTCAGGGTGTGTGTGCGTGCGTCAGTCAGGGTGTGTGCGTGCGTCAGTCAGGGTCTGTGCGTGCGTCACTCAGGGTGTGTGCGTGCGTCAGTCAGGGTGTGTGCGTGCGTCAGTCAGGGTGTGTGCGTGCGTCAGTCAGGGTGTGTGAGTGCGTCAATCAGGGTGTGTGCGTGCGTCAGTCAAAGGGCAGGCGTGGGGGGGGGTGAAGGGCAGGGGTAGGGGGGGTGAAGGGCAGGGGTAGGGGTGGGTGAAGGTCAGGGTTAGGGGGGGTGAAGAGCAGGGGTTGTAGGGGGGGTGAAGGGCAGGGGTAGAGGGGGGTGAAGGGCAGGGGTAGGGGGGGTGAAGGGCAGGGGTAGGGTGGGGTGAAAGTGAGGCACAAATTGTTGGCAGGAGTAAAATGTCCCTACACACACTCACACACACAACGGGAGTGAGAGGTGGTGGAGAGTGGGACTGGCGCAGATCCGAGGCTGCTTGGCCCCCCAGCGGCTGGGGAGTTGGCGGCCGGGGGGGTAAGGGAGCGGGCGGGGGGGGGGGGTAAGGGAGCAGGCGGGGGGGTAAGGGAGCGGGCGGGGGGGGGGGGAAGGGAGCGGCGAGGGGGTAAGGGAGCTTTGGCGGCTGGGGTAGGAGGGCCGCGCTTACCCCCTTTGTGAGTGTTTGTATGATATAGATATATATGCACACGCACGCATATACATGCGCACGCGCACACATACACACGCACACATACATGCACACACGTATACATGCGCACACGCACATACACACATACATGCGCTCACGCACACATACATGCGCACACGCACACAAACATGCGCACACGCACACATAAACATGCACACACGTACACATAAACATGCACACACGTATACATGCGCACATAAACATGCGCAAACGCACATATATACACACACAAACATGCACACACGTATACATGCGTACACGCACATATACATGCGCACACGCACACATATGCACACGCACACAAACATGCGCACACGCACACATAAACATGCGCACACGCAAACATATACACTGTGTGCGCATGTTTATGTGCGTATATATTTATGGTATTGCTTGACCTGAGGAAGAGGAAAACTCTTGAAAGCTTGTCCCATGACACAAATTGTTGGTCCAAATAAAAAAAAGGTATCAATAAATACTGAAGAACATATATATATATTTATATATATATATTTTTTTATATATACTGTATGTATATATGTATATGTATGTATGGATATATAGCGAAGGTCAGCAGCCGGCAGCGGAGGGAGAGAAGGACGGCATCCTGCAGCGAAGCTCGACAGCGGCAGAGGACAGTAGCCGGCGGCGGAGGGAGAGAAGGACGGCATCCTGCAGCGAAGCTCGGCAGCGGCAGAGGACAGCAGTGGTGGCGGAGGGAGAAGAGGACCATGTGAATGGGACAGGAGCGGGACAGGAGGGCGGTAGGGAGGAGTTACGCTGTAGCAGCGGCAGACACTGGAAGTCAGAGAATACTTCTGTCAGACCGACACACACACACACACACAAGCGGTCTGACAGAAGTATTCTGACTTCCAGTGTACACACACACACACACACACCTCTATCTAGACAAATCACCCAAAAATCTACTCGCCCCAGTCCCACCTTTTAAAAAAAGAAATGGAATAAAATTCCTAGTAAGAACTAATAACATTTGTTTTTGACATAACCGTTTATTTATTGTATTACATTTATACTTTACTTCAACTTGTCCTTGTTACTGTACATAGTTCCTTACTAATCTAATAAAAAAAGCCAGATATAAATGAGTGAGGGAGAGAGTGGGTGGGTGAGTGGGTGGGTAGAGGGTGAGTGGGTGGGCGGGAGAGGGTGAGTGGGTGGGTGAGCGGGAGAGGGTGAGTGGGTGGGAGAGGGTGAGTGGGTGGGCGGGAGAGGGGGAGTGGGTGGGTGACTGGGTACTTGTGGTGACACACTAACACACACACACACACACACACACACACACACACATATATACACATATATACACACACACACACACACACACACACACACACACACACACACACACACACACACACACACACACACACACACACACACATGTATACACACACACACACACACATGTATACACACACACACACACACACACACACACACATATACACACACACACACACACACACACACACACATATACACACATATACACACACACACACACACACACACACACACACACACATACATATATATATATATATATACACACACACACATAGACACACACACACACACACACACACATATATACACACACACACATATACACACACACACACACACACACACACACATATATATATACACACACACACACATATACACACACACACACACACACACATATATACACACACACACATATATATACACACACACACACATATATATATACACACACACACACACACACACATATATACACAAACACACACATTTATATACACACACACACACATATACACACACACACACAATCACCACCTTGCTGCCACCACTGCTCCGGGACACAACCCCCCTGCATCTCCCGCGCGGCAGGGAGGCAGGCACAGGGATCGGAGCAGAAGGGGGCACATCTCCCGCTCCCCCCTCCCTTCCCCACCCCCCACGGGGGCAGCACAACCCCCCTGCATCTCCCGCGCGCGCGGCAGGGAGGCAGACACAGGGACCGGAGCAGAAGGGGGCACATCTCCCGCTCCCCCCTCCCTTCCCCACCCCCCACGGGGGCAGCGCAACCCCCCTGCATCTCCCGCGCGCGCGGCAGGGAGGCAGACACAGGGACCGGAGCAGAAGGGGACACATCTCCCGCTCCCCCCTCCCTTCCCCACCCCCCACAAGGCAGCGCAACCCCCCTGCATCTCCCGTGCGGGCAGGGAGGCAGACACAGGGACCGGAGCAGAAGGGGACACATCTCCCGCTCCCCCCTCCCTTCCCCACCCCCCACGGGGGCAGCGCAACCCCCCTGCATCTCCCGTGCGGGCAGGGAGGCAGACACAGGGACCGGAGCAGAAGGGGACACATCTCCCGCTCCCCCCTCCCTTCCCCACCCCCGACGGGGGCAGCGCAACCCCCCTGCATCTCCCGCGCGCGCGGGCAGGGAGGCAGGCACAGGGATCGGAGCAGAAGGGAGACACATCTCCCGCTCCCCCCTCCCCACTGGCGGCACAAGCCCCTCCATCTCGCGCAGGCTGACAGCCACAGGGATCGGGCAGAAGGGGGCACCACACAGCGGCAGATCGGGAGCGAGCACACGTCACTGGGAGACTCATGAATATTCATGAGTCTTCCACTGACTGCCGGAGGCAAATTATAAACAAATGCCAGCTTTTAATATGTCACAAAAATTTCGCCGATTAATACATGGAGAACGGATTGACTGACAGCTATACAGTTCTTTAGGTAAATAGAGATTGCCCACATGAAGCTATTAAAGTAAAAAAATAAATTAAAAAAAAAAAAAAAAAAAAGACTGAACTGCAGCTTTAATGAGGGACAGGTGTAGTTCATTGGAACTCAGAAGTTACAACAATACATCTTTGCAGAAGCCAGGAAGACTTATCGGGATCCCCCGTGGCAGACAGCCAGCACTGCAGTCGAGGAAGGCAGAGTGCACCCTTGACATCACTCCCCCTCTCAAAAAGCATTCTCTGGAAGATCACCTACTAGACTTGGCAGTGTACCACATATTAAAGGCTCGGATCAGGCGTGGGGCATGAACATCTTTGGCCGTTCTCTTCTGGACCATATCCTTCAAGTGCACCAGGTATTCTATTTTTCTTTGAAATTTTTTGGAGTCCAATATTATTTAATCTGGGTACCATGAAGGCAAAACATCTCCTGGATTACCAGATCTGACATCTTGTAAGACGGTCCACCACTACCACAGATAGTGGTATTCCCTCTAGATTGGAGCAGGTCCATGATAAAATCATAGATATGGATCCCCATAGATGGGTGGCCACTGGGAGTAGCTGTAACAACCTCAGGAGAGATGCCCGGGGCATCTTACTCCTTGCACAAGTTTCACAGGATAGGACGGATTTGTGGGAATCTTGTGGGAGTTTGGGCCACCAGAAAGAGTGAAAAAGTTCCTGCATTTTCTTAATTCACAGATGGTCAGCAGGCTTGGAATCATGCATCAGCTGCAATACCTCCAGTCAAACTACGGGACAAATAATCGACCTTGAAAATTCAGAGATCGTTCCTTAGGACCAAATCGACGTTCTGTGGGGGATGGTGGAGAAATAGTTAGTTGGCATAGTCCCAAGGGAAATGTTTTGTGGATAGAATAGTTTCTTCATTTTATAAACTTGAGGATGGGTCAGAAGACAGGCAGGACCCGGTATTAGCCTTTCCATTCTTGGACCCAGGTCTGTATGAAATAAGTAAATTAAAATGGGAAAATAATAGAGCCCATCGAGCTTACCGGGCAGAAAGTCATTTAGTGGATGGAATGAGCTCCAGATTCATGATGATCCGTAAGAGCAATAACTGGGTGAGTAGCTTCCTTCAAAGGATGTCTCCATTCTGAAAAGGCGACCTTAATGGCCAAAAGTTCTTTGTTTCCTATATCATCGTTTTTCTCTGCGAGAGACATCATGCATGAGTAGAATGCATACGAGTGAAGGAGCATGTTTGGTCAGATTCTTTGAGACAAAATGTCTCCAATGGCAGTAAGAGGCATCCACCTCTACCACAAATTGAAGCTCAGGATTGGGGTGGACGAGGACCGGAGCAGAAATAAAGAGGTTTTTTTTAGATGTTCAAAGGCTGAGTTCGTTTTGGGTGACCGTTCAAACGGAACATCTATCAACAAATACTGTTGAAGACAAAACCGTTTTGAATATAAAGTGATTCTAATTAGGCATTCAACACCTCAAAATCAAAAACACGGAAAGACCGTAAATTTGATATACTGAACCCACCAACATTACTTTCCTGCTTACATGGCCACTGCAGATTTAGTTCAGTCAGCTGATTTTGTATTTTTTTTCTCTTTTACTTATGTATATTTTATTATTTGTTAGCATTTCAGGAGTCTAATCCTTGTCTTGTTGCATTCCCTCTAAGGTTCAAATTAAGAAAAGGTGTTTTTCACTATAAATGCTACTTTTGTTAACGATACATGTTTTAGATAAAACCATGTCTGTAAACCGAGTAAACAAGTCTATTGCTTTTAATTTTTGTACAATTTGTTTTAATTTATAAAACAAGAATATAAATTGATGCAATTCAATACATATGGACTTGGTAATCGTTGATATACTCCAGAATCATTGGGAGCTACAGTATTTATGTTGGAGTATGTTGAGAAAATACTTTTATATCTACAAATTTACCCAAGAAGATGGTTACATCCTCAACATAAAATCTGATCCTATAAATATATTTTCATTATGAAGAAAAACAGTATATGACATAACGTCACAATGATGATCTTGCGTTTCTTTATTTAGGTCCTTTGATTACTATTTTCTAAGTATAAGGATATTGCAACAACAAAAAAATGAATCTTCTGTGCTGTTGTTCATTATTGGGTATATTCCCTTGACTTATGAATACAAGAATACATGCACTCATTACTTAATTGCATATATTAATGACAAGTGAAGTACAGGCATACCCCGCTTTAAGTACACTCACTTTAAGTACACTCGCGAGTAAGTAAGCAATACCAGCTCTCTACCTGTACAGAAGCTGCGCAAGCGGGGAGACTATAGAGCATGTTACAAATGCGTTATTTACATCAGTTATGCACATATAAGATAATTGCTGTACAGTACATGCATCGATAAGTGGAAAAAGGTAGTGCTTCACTTTAAGTACATTTTCACTTTACATACATGCTCCGGTCCCATTGCGTACGTTAATGCGGGGTATGCCTGTAAAATGTCCCACAATAACAAAAATAGCTTTAGATAGTTATACAAGTGTGGAATCTCACTCTGCTGAGACTTTTCAGTTGCTATATCGGTTTGCCTTTTCCCTGTAGTATATGTGCTGCAGAGTGTAAACCTTGTTGAGCACACTGAGACCTAACTAAACAATACTTTTGTTGCGAGTTTCCAGATCTCCTTAACTTCATTTTATGTACCAGCAGCTGCACAATCAGACTTGACATACAAGACTGTGTTTCAAGATTTTTCAAATTAGCAAATCGGTTAGTATAAGTATGTATGTATGTGTATGTCTTTATTTATATAGCGCCATTAGTGTACATAGCGCTTCACAGGAGTAATACATGTGACAATCATATAAATAACAAATAATACAAATAACAGATCATGAGAATAAGCGCTTCAGACATAAAAGTAACATTTTGGAAGAGGAGTCCCTGCTCCGGGGAGCTCACAATCTAATTGGTGGGGAGAACATAGAGACAGTAGGAGGGCGTTCAGGTAAGTGCGTCGCAGGGGGCCAAGCTTTATGTATCGTGTATACTATAGTATTAGCCACGGTGTTAATCATATGCTTCTTTAAGCGTGTCTTAAGGTGGGTCTTAAAGGTGGATAGAGAGGGTGCTAGTCGGGTATTGAGGGGAAGGGCATTCCAGAGGTGCGGGGCAGAAAGTGAGAAAGGTTTGAGGCGGGAGAGGGCTTTAGATAAAAAGGGGGTAGAGAGAAGACATCCTTGAGCAGAACGCAAGAGTCAGGATGGTGCATAGCGAGAAATTAGGGCTGAGATGTAAGAAGGAGCAGAATACTGTAAAGCTTTAAAAGTGAGGAGGAGAATTGAGTGCAAGATGCATGACTTGATAAGAAGCCAGGAGAGGGATTTCAGCAGGGGAGACGCTGAGACAGATTTTGGAAATAGTAGAGTGATTCTGGCGGCAGCTTTTAGGATAGATTGTAGGGGACACAGGTGAGAGGCAGGAAGGCCGGACAGCAGGAGGTTACAGTAATCGAGGCGGGAGAGAATGAGGGCCTGAGACAAAGTTTTAGCAGTCGAGCAACAGAGGAGAGGGCATATCTTTGTAATATTGGAGGAAAAAGCAGGTTTTACAGGTTACAAGTTTTAGATATGTTTTGAATGTGAGGGGCGAATGTGAGAGAGGAGTCGAGTGTGACCCCTAGGCAGCATGCTTGGGCTACTGGGTGAATGATGGTACTTCTAACACAAATGTTGGGCCAGGTTTGGGAGGAAGTATAAGGAGCTCTGTTTTTGCCATGTTAAGTTTCAGTCGGCGGAGGGCCATCCAGGATGATATCCCAGACAGACATTCAGAAACTTAGGTCTGTACAGCAGGTGTAAGGTATGGGGTTGAAAGGTAAATTTGTGTGTCGTCAGCATAGAGGTGATTTTTAAACCCAAAAGATGTGATTAGGTCACCTAGAGAGAGTGTATAAAGAGAAAAGAGAAGGGGTCCCAGGACAGAGCCCTGGGGTAACCCCACAGAGAGATCGATAGAGGAGGAGGAGGTGCTAGCAAAAGAGACACTGATAGTATGATGGAGAGGTAAGAGGAGATCCAGGATAGAGCTTTGTTCCGAATTCCAAGAGTATGGAGAATGTGAAGGAGAAGAGGGTGGTCCGCTGTGTCAAATGCTGCAGAGAGGTCGAGTAATATGAGCAGAGTGTAATAACCTCTGTCTTTGGCAGCATGGAGGTCATCAGTTATTTTAGTGAGTGCTGTTTCAGTCGAGTGAGTAGTGCAGAAGCCAGATTGTAGAGGGTCTAGGAGAGAATAGGTGTTGAGAAAGTGTAGCAATCGAGAGAATACAAGACGTTCAAGGAGTTTGGAGGCAAAAGGCAGGAGGGAGACAGGTCGATAGTTAGAAGGACAGGTAGGGTCAAGCTTGCTGTTTTTGAGTAATGGTATAATGGTTGCATGCTTGAAGGAGGAGGGAAAGGTACCAGAGTAGAGGGAAGAGTTAAACATCTGTGTGAGTGTAGGGATTATAGAAGGAGCCAGAGGTTTTAGGAGATGGGAGGGAATGGGATCAAGAGGGCAGGTGGTAGAGGGAGAAGACGAGATCAGCAGTGACACATCCTCCTCCGAGACAGCGGAAAAAGAGTCAAGGAAGGCAGGAGGAGAGTTAGGAAGCGGTGTAGGATGGGAGGAGGCAACAGATGGGATGTTCTGACGTATGGATTCCACCTTTTCCTTAAAAAAGTCAGCAAAGTCCTGAGGTGAGATGGAGGAAGAAGAGGAGGCAGCCGAGGGTGGTCTGAGTAGAGAGTCAAAGACAGAAAAGAGTCTGCGTGGGAAATACCCCTCCCTCCAGAGTGTAACTGAAGATGAAAACCAGCACGAATATTGAGAAATCAATAACACTAGGTTGAATACAAGAGATATGCGAATCCCCGCAAATCTGTTTCCCAGATTTTCTCGCATTTTCCCCCAAAAATCCATTTTGCGGTGTAAAATCCATGGGCAGATTTGGTCGGTTTTAAACTGCGCGGATTCATCAAAATCCGCCACTGGATACAATCCGTGGATGGATTTGTAGAATAAAATTCGCGGATTCAACAATTCGTTGGCGAGTTCTTAAAAATCTGCAAACTGATTGCAGAATCCGCGGATTGGAATCCTCAAATCCATCCACGGGTTGCCGTATCTGCGGAGTGTATTGGCAATAATAATTTTAAAAAATCAGCAAACCGCAAATCGCCCTTTTTGTCATTGATCTGTGGAAATCCGCAAACCAAAACTACCGGTTGATCCTGTGCGGATCGAAATCCACCAAAAAAATGTGCCTATCTCAATTGAAGACATAACAAAGATGACTGCTTTGTTTAAATAAGGAAATATGCTTTTAACATTGTAATGTAAAATGTAGTTATTTTGGAGGCCAGGGTCATGTGTAGGATGATTAGCCCAGATAGGTTCGACTCAGCCCCCTTTCCAAATCACTCCAAGTCCTCTAATATTTCCTTCACTTTATTGGAAAAGCAGCAGTAAATACAGGCACTTGTGGATGGTGTGTTGTAGTGATTTGTAGTTAGAAGCAGGTGAAAAGGATAAGGCTCTGTCACTAGAGCAATTACAGGAGGGGTACTCACTCAGCCAGTGTTGGAGGTGGAAAAGGAAGTCCCAGTGTATGCTGGGTAGCAAGATAGCCTGGGAACAGACCATCTGTAAGCAAAGCAGAGGGGGACAGGGCAGACTAACCCATTCTGACAGAAAGGCTGAGGTTGCTGTAGCAACTCACAGGCATAATGCAGAGACAGGGATTGCAACACTGTGTCTATCACACGGGCACTGTGTGTGTGCACAGAGCAAAACACATGCAGCTGGAAATGAGAAACTGACAGGCAGAAACTGCAAAGGAAAGGGGGGGGGGGGTGAAACAGAAATGTGGTTCTTGTTCCATGACAGTAGTACAGTACAACCAGGGAAATATCTTTAATGGTATTCTCCTAGATGTAAATAGACTCTCACTGATAAAAACATCCATGTATTTTTCTGTATTTTTTTTTTTTTACAAAACCCCTAAATCTCACTGATTTCAGTCCTCTGGACTTGACCTCTCTGTAGCAATGTGCAATGAGTTGTCGTTGCAAAGTTGCTAGAGACGTTTGTTTATTTGTTTCTTAGCACTTCAAACCAATTTTTTTTAGAAAGCCCATAATTGACTTGATTTACGTCCTTGTGCAATATGCTGTGAAAACATCTAACCCATGCTGGGGAATAGTTTAGCTCCATTCAAATGAGCTTCATTCTTCTGAAGAATAGGGGAAGGCAGCATCACAGCATAATAAATAAATAGGGACCGTTTCTATCCGTGCAGTACAACGCCTGGAGAATCACAGGTTTAGTGCAGGATACATAAAACCCAAATTATAGAAGGGCGCCAATTTTTTTTTCTATTTTTGAACAACAATAAATAATTCACATATGTAAATATACTGTAATTGAGCTTCTGAGACTTCCAAAATCTTTTTTCCAAGCACTTTTGAAAAAGATTTGTAATTGGCTTGGAACAATTTCAGTCTAAACTACTCTACAGTATATGAGTGTGCTATCAAATTTACAAAGTGGTATTAGGTGTGTATAAAAATGTGCAGGCAGTGAGTACTCAGTAATATAAAATAAGTTCCCGTGAGTATCTGTACCATTTTGCCCAGGGCTTATAATCATGTTTATTTTCACAATTGAAATCCAGTAGATTGTAAATACAATAGTTCCATAATTTCTCCTTCAGAAAAAGGATTACATTCAATGTGCTCAACAGCAGCCCTTACAGGCCCAGGGGAAACTGCTGACTGGGGCCACGATTGTTGAACGAGGGAGTGAAGAATTGATGACTGGGGTTTAGTGGGCCCTCTGTACCTGAAGTCTTGTCAAGGAAAGGAGACAGTTCCAGCAGCAGGGGAGGAGCCAATCGGGTACTGCAGGAAGGCCTAGCTTCCGGTATGGGTTGGACAGGCCAGGCCTGGGATAGTTGTATCGGTCCTAGCCCACACGCCACCCCCTGTCGACCATCCATACCTTTTAGTTTCTTTATGAAGAGGAAATCTGTAGCTGAATGTGTGTCATCTGTCCTTAATAATCAGAGAACAATGTCTTATACTTTGGTACTGTATTAAACTTTCTTAATCTATTAATTTGATCTATCCATGAGTAGTAAAATAGTTTTTATTATGATATTTGGAAATGTATAACAAGTCCTTAAAAACAAATAGAACTTACATTAATCTTAATAGGAATCTTCAGTGGTTGCTAAGAAACTGTACTGTGTTCGTAATGTCAGTTCATTTTATCTCAGATTGGGTGAGCCCGTTGTTAACTGTGTGATCCTTTTTAGGCAAATTATTTGTATGCGGGTTAAATTTGCTGAATATTATTACATTCATCCTTAGTACATGTCCCAAAATCATCCATAGCTGTTATATCCCTTATTGAAAATCATATGTAATGGTATGTACAGTACTGTAGTTTCCCTTAAAAAAAAAAAAAAATGAAAATACAAATGTTTTTTTATAAACAAGTCATTCGGTACTTTTGCTTTGTTCTATGTAATTGGAAAACAGCCAACCCGTACAAAACATGTTAATCATGTTAATGTTTATGCTATACGCGTGGAATAGCCGCGAATCCTGATTTTAGAACTGGAGCTTAAACCAAAACGTTGAGTCTAGAGAAGTGCAAAATTTGAGTACGCGCAAGCGAACTTCCACCCTTTTTGATTTCATGAAAAAGGTTCACTTTGCTCCAAAAGCTCGGAGCAAGTATGGTCCGCTGAATGTATTAAAGTCAAAGGGCGTTGCATGTTCAGGTCATTTTGAAATTCAATCGTACTTTCAAAAAATAAAAAATAATGGAGCTGCAAGAATGTTATTTAGTTCATTTAAGGCAGTAAAATAGCGAATTTTCAACAATGTGGGCAAATTTCACTAAATCTTTTGGCAGCAAAAGTTTAACCAAAATTTGAGTCCCTTTTTATGCTTTTTGGAAAATTCCAATCGAAACAGCAGCCAATTGAGACTCGTCAGGTTCGTACATTCAAAGTTGAGTCACAATTACTTTTAAAACCTATTTCTGCAAGACCACAAAGTGTCTTATTAGCTGAGTGGCTGGTAAGCAAAGTAGGAGTCTGAAGATGGAAAATGAACACACCAATGTACAGTAACCTCACATTGTTTTTTTAAGTTGGAACAAAGGGAAGTATGAATACACATTTTAAAGCTTAGGCTGTTGTGTTATATGCATCCAGATATCCATGTGGTGCATGTATTAATGGAAAACTGTGTTGAAAAACTGTATTTGGGAAAACGCCTAAAATTTTAAAGTCGTTTCTTCTAAACTCATCTATAATTTAATATACACTTTTCTATACATTTGAGATTTTTGACCAATTTTGAAAGAGGGAAAGAAAGGCTGCAATAAAACCAATGCTGGGCTTTCCAGCTCTTCCAGCCCAAGTAAGACATTTGACTTTCATGGACCCACAACTGGATTAGGTCGTATCCAGCCACGCACCATTCAAACAAGTAAGCTTGACAATTATCCAAACATGAATGTAATACGAAGTAAGAAAGTAGGAAGACCGCACTCGCGCTCTCCCACGAGGAAATTCAAATGAAGAAAATGTTTCCCCTTGCTGCCCGTTTGCAGGAGTACTCCAAATACCTCCTGAAGAGCCTTCCAAATGGAGGTATCAAAAAACAGAGAGAGAGAGAGAAAGCAAACAGTGCCCCTGTGCCTTCTCCCTCCATGAATGCAATACCATTACAATCCAGTCTGTTTGTCCAAACATTGATTAGAAAAATTCAGCGCAAGCATATGAAGGCACCAAATGCAGATTGGTGTTCTGCTATGGCCCTTATTTTGTACACGGTGATAGTGCCGACCCGGTGGATGTCAATGGGGCATTCCATTCGATAACGCTGGATCGGAGCTATCGCACCTTACAGAATAAGTGCCTATGTCTCTATAACAATCTGAGAAGGGTGGGCTGAAATCTCCACAATACAAAGAATATTTCCCGTACATCCCCTTTATAGCTGAATATTTTCTCTTGCCTTCAGAGCACCACCCAGTCCATGACCGGATAATTAGCATCACCTCTACATCGAACATCACCTCATGTCTACTCCACGTGGCCACACAACATTTAACCCTTGTCCCATGGCGGGGCTTCCCGACCTCCACCTCTCATCCCTATGCACACATACACAATCATGTCACTTCTGGCTTGTTGCTATTGGTGTCACTAAATGAACCTTCTCCTTCTAATGAAAGATATTAAACACTTTCTCAGAAATCAATGTTGCCATGTCACAGAGAATCTATTTGTAGATGAACTTTAATGCTGTCTTTTTTCTTGCACAGCAGGGGGACCAGGTTAGATGTAACAACTCTTTTCTTCGGATTTTGGGACCCAGTAAATAAATTGCATGACATCATGAGTAAAATGTGAGTACAATGAAAAGGTCAACGACTGCATTGATCTAAGGTCCTGTAAAATCCAAGCATTATAAGCCATTCTTTGTATGTTTCTTACATACTGAGCGATAGAAGGTTTTTACAAATAGTGTTTCATTGTGTATGTTATGCTATCACTGAATTAACTGTATTTATTATACCTTTATGTCACTTAAACTAAAAGCTCTTAAAAGTGCTTTGGACCCATATGGGGAACATGCAAAATCTATCATTATTATTTACATATGAAGGAATATTCTTCATTCAAGCATAAGGTACATGATTATACAACATCTTCATTATTGATTCTAAACACATACTGTATGAGTATATATATATATATATATTTATTTTGTGTGTGTGAGTATTGGAGTACTCGGAAGGTACCTCAACACAGTGCACCAACAGTTCACAAGGTAGCGCTACTCCATACACTTTTGGGTGGGCCCGGTGCTGTTTGAAGTCGGTCAGAGACTGGGTGGATATACCCAGTCGCCACCATAGAAACTATGGTGCACATAAACGCCGCTACCGTGCGAGATGAGCCTGCCGGGCTACTGTTTAATTTCAGGGAATCGACCCAATCAGAAGACTTGGCTAAGTGCCAAGCTGGAGGAACGACGGGAGATGTTTTCCACTAGCGAAATGGATGTGGGTTGCAGCAAGAACGCTCAGCACACGATTCGTCTGAATCATACCACGCCATTCCGGGAGCGTTCCAGACGTATCACCCCCAGAGATGTGGAGGACATGAGAAATGTCCTAACTGAAATGGAGACAGGAGGCATAGTGCTACACAAGAAGTATCCTGCGGGCCTTCGCCCAGTGGCGTACAACCCGTTGACATACATCCTAATGTCAGCCAAACTGGATGCCACCAGCCACAGGTGGTTGGCCACCTTATCCAACTACCAGTTCACTTTGAATAGGACCAGGACATCTGAACATAGGAGCCGACGCCCTATCTAGGAGACCTGGACTGAGTACGACACAAGACGACGATCCCTGGGAAAAAATCCCTGGACCAGGAATGCAAGCAATGTGCTCAACGGCAGCAATTGTAGAAAATTAAGTGGCGTTCTCCGAGCTGCGAATAACCGATTCTTTGGGATGCCGACCCAAGGCTCTCCCTAATGCCTACTGCCACCCAGATGGCATGGGCATCACTGAAAACTCTATCCTCACATGGAAAGAACTGGTACAAGCCCAGCTACGTGGTCCCGTGACTAACACTGTCTGCCAGGCCCTCCATCAGAAGGAACCCTCCTTGGTGAAATGGGCACCAGCCAATACCGTTGCGGTCTTCATGAGGGAATGGGACAAGTTCCAAATGGAGCGGGGCCTTTTATATCGGGTCGTCCCCTACGACGATCACCCCGACTGGAGAAAGTTGGTGCTACCCAGGTCTACAGTACCAAGTCCTGCAGTCCTTACACAGCAATCATGAACATCTGGGAGTGGATAAGGCATTCGGTTTGGTGAGGGATCGGTTCTTCAGGCCAAGATGCGGGAATCCATAGAGTGGCATTGTCGGAAGTGTTGGAGGTGTATCCAGAGAAAGACATTGCCCACCCGTGCAGCCCCAATGGGCCATCTCAATAGCTCTGGGCCAATGGATCTAGTCTGCATGGACTTCTGGAGGAGTTGTGGCCAGAGAAAGACTTGCTGTTCCACATTTGGTGGGCTTGTCTGGTTATTTTTTTATTCTGTCTCTCAGTTAAAGATCACTTAGAAACAGTTTGGTCACCGTTATTCCCATGGACCCCAGTTATTTTTCACTAGGAAATCCAATGTCTCTAGAGCACATACAAAACTAGCTACTCATCATATCAGCAACCAGGAGATTGATAGCTCAAATATGGAAACAACAGTCCTCACACACGGAAAATGTGTTCTTCTCTAAAATTCATGAGATTTTGGAAATGGAAAAAATTACAGGCTACAGTATACTTAATCACTCCAATTCAAAGTTTGTTAAAGTCTGGCAAACTTCGATTTTTTTGTATGCAAATTACATTGTAACTTTAGATAAATTACTCAGGGGAACATTGAACATACTCAAAGAAATTATGCTGGTTTTATATTTAAATTTAATTCTAAATAGTTACTATCAGTCATTGGTACCTATACTAGTAGCTCTGATTTGTGCCAATCCATGTCAAAAGAGTCCTTTTGAATTGGATGGGCATGCTTTGCTATTGTCTAAGCCCTCGCATGTCCAATCTGTGCGGAAAAGGCTTTTTTAGATGCGGTTTCACTCCGACTGCAAATTCGATCGGTTTGATCACAAAGCCTCCAAGCCACATTTTTTTACGACAACTTGAATTGTCGTAGTTCTGTTAACTACTAAAGTCAAAACTAGTTTGTCTCAGTTTGTCTCAATAGACTCGGTTTGGCATCCTTATAAGACCCAAAAGCAATTTCTGGACTGCAGAACATTAACTGACTTACTGTATATATGTTACTAAGTATTTTATATTAATTTTAACCATTTTACCCAAGTTAAATTCATGGTGTACATTGTCCAAATATTGGGGGGTGGAAAATTTGTATCTGTCTGCAAGTGTTTGTTAGAATTATAAAGAGAAAGAGATACCAAGAGGCTATAACTTGATATGGCAATTGTAGCCGTGCCTCTAGGCTAATACACAATTTGTGTGCCTACTCCTAGCCTTTAAGGACATGCTGCTTTATAATCACGAACACAAGATCTGGTAGATGCGGGACAAGATTTGCCTCTTTACTATTTAAGTACCCCCCGTCTAGTATGCTCCTGGTCTCTCATGGGTTAAATTGAGGATAGTGTTCACCAGTGTTTGTACATCACCGACGATACTATTTCCTCCGCGCAGATTACCATCTGCTGTCCTATGAGGTGACAGGAAACGATAGCTCACCATTGTTACACCCAGATTACCCATGGGGGTCTGATACGCTACAGGGAGGACATGGCTGAGGGAAGTGCAACTAACACGTCCTATTATCCAGCTGATGCGTTATATAGCCCCAACAGTTACAATCTTTAAATCAGACTAAGTGAGACCAGTTTGAGTGGCTGGATATGGATATGGTATGTTACGGATCATATGGAACACTTCCGCGTTTCAAGGGATTCCCGATGGTCAGCGTCATCACGTGTAGACATTGACCACGTGAGCGGTGGAACGTGGAAGTGCCGGCGAAAGAATCAATGCAAGGAGATGATAGCACACCAGCTCTTGTGCAGAAGCTTGCACACACGTTGGACCCCAACCTCCATCGGCGGACTTATCCCTTGATTGTGTATCGTAAAATGCCCCCACAGAGGTCTACTATGTGAGTAGCCTTCTTTTACTGTGCTCTATTTTAATACACTAGCGACATTCTACGCTATTGTGTTTATTTGTCTTTGTTCCATATGGTCCGTAACATACGTGAGACAAGATTGGGATTTAACCCTTTGCTGCCCAGTCCCCAGTGGGCAACAAGCATTCCATATCTCTGTGCCATATGTGAGTGTATACTTATATGAAGTGTACTTTACCAGATGAAGCAACAGACAGCATTGCACCATTGTGTCTTTTTCTCTTTTCTTTATTCCATTGTATGTATTCACCGGTTAACTGCGCTCCCTGAAATCTTGCTCCAAAACTACCATCGAGGACCGTGAGGGAAGGTCCAGTGAAGGTTGAGCAGCATTACACTGGTTGTTGTACTCTTTTGTACATATTGCATTGCATTTATTGTTATTTATTTTTCTTCAATGTAATTAGTACGTTTTTATCTGGATTCACACTGTCACAGAAGCGCCAGGTGAAATTCTGTTTACATGTATGAGCACTACAATTAAATTAAGCCATTACTGGATATGTCGTGACCACACATGGCCATAATCATCTGGGATTTTTACGCACTCTTTACGGTTTTACTGCAGTATTTATATTGATGGCACGGTTCTGTTAGCCTCTACTGCTAATATTTGAGAGGTTTGGTGCCCCAAGTCTGATTTTATATCACCTTGGAGTTTTATTTTGATAAAATCTATAAGTGGAAGGTGTAGCTGCTATATTATAGGTACTACCAATCAGTTAAGTACCTTGTCTACTCACCATACAGGAAAATATATATATATGAAACCCCACTTTACTCTGAAGTGGTTGCAATTGATTATACTGTATGCTTTATGTTCGTATTTGTTTGTATTTCTATGTATGTACATTATGTTTGTGGATTGGCCATAGATCTGTCAATACCAATACAAAATTATTGTTATTATTACTTATTGAAAGGTTTTTATTACTTATATTCATATTACTACACTTTTATGAGTGCATTCATAAGGGAGTCTGCTCTTTCTTGTTTGTAAAAAGCAAAAATGGAATAGCACACCGGTCTTAATATAGAGAAATACAAAGAATTTCATAGAGAATAGAGGTTTCAGGGCAAAATTACACCTTCATTTTGACTTGTCCTAATGAAGGTATCATTTTGCACATAAACATTGATTCTTTAAGAAATTGATTGTAGTTCTTCATATTAAGACTGGTGTGCTAGTGTAATTACTTATTTTACTATCGTACCTTGCCATTTTGTTAGGCACTCTCTTTCTGACATTTATTTATTTATAAAAATGTTTTACCAGGAAGTAATACTTTGAGAGTTATCTCTCGTTTTCAAGTATGTCCTGGGCACAGAGTTATGATGACAATACTGTACATGGTTAGATTAAATGAACAGAGGTTATATATTATATTTAAAGACATTTTGTGAAGTTAAAGATAATATGGGTGTATGTAACAGTTACAGACAACATTCAAATGTGAGACAACTGAAGTCTTGAAAGACCCGCAGGTGACATCCAGGGGGTTGGAGTTAGAGGCCGAGATAGACACATATTGGGGATCTACCCGATAGGTACGAGTCATGGCATTGCATCATGAAAATTTATCCTGACTATCTTTATTTTTCCTGACTAAATTTATCCTACAGCCAGTGTAATAGCATGTAAGTGTTTATGTGAGTTTATCAGTTCCCTTACAAACTATGTGAATGTAGGTTCACTAACGGATAAATATTCACATTCATATGCCTTATGATGCTGTAAGTTTCTTGATGATGTCGCAGTAATGTACATCATTGAACATTGTGTTGACTCACGGTATTGGGACATAAAACCTTGATTCATGTAATAGTCACCTTGCTAAGTCAGACTCACTGTGCCCGATGTTCCATCACTGATCAAGCCATATATTCCTTCAGGGCTCAGGATGCCCTCAGCCGTTCTTCCATGGGGGTCCTATCCAGTGGCCTAGGGTCAGTCCTCGAGGCATGGCGCTAGCTGTCAGCCTCCTTTAGGAGCACTTTCCTCTTAATATCCGAGAACCTCATCTTACAATTTTCGGTACGCTGCAAAGCAACTCTCATAGAGGAGACCTGGTCCTAGATCTCCCTCCAGATCTGGATCTTCTTGGAGCTTCTAGTCTTGGCTGCAGATAAGAACGCACATGTGGATATGCTGTTACTATTGGTTAATGAAGGTGTAGAGAGTGAAATGCAATAACTATTCTAATGTGTGTGAGTGTGGATCGAACAGATAGTGTTATTATCTGTGGCATAACACAGACACAAACTAGAGCAACAGCATGTATGTATTTTACATATAAATTGGACTGTGAACATGTATGTTAAAATTTAATTTCAATATTTATTTGTACATTTAATTCGTAAAAGATAAGAACAGAAGATAACTCACTCAGAAATCGGAACCAATTCAAACCAATAAAGTACCTCCAAACTCCTCGCCCAGTACCTCCAAACTCCTAGTCTGCGTCTCCCTGACTCCCCACAGCACTGACACATGCTGTCTAAAATGAATGCTTTACATAGTGTGTATGATGCGTTGTCTCGCGTCGCAGCGCTATGTTCACTTCAAACTTCTGGCAATTTTTTAAAGATTTAAAACCAGAGACAGAACATAAAACACAGACAAAGCTCAGTTTTAGCACATCTAGTGAAACTCATACACGGTACAGTGCCTAAATATATATGTATAAATATCTATTAAGTAAAATGGTCTTTTAGTTTGACATTTTTGGCCAAAATTGTTGTAAGCCCCTGAGCCAACTTCACGGCAGACCACAATTCAGGGGTCCCTAACGCTAATATAAATTCTTAATAACCTGTGTAATAACAGGAAGAATGTCCAGTAAATTTTTTAAAGATGCAGTTTAAACAATGCGATTTGCAATAGAGAATATGTTCCTCCTCACATTTCATTCTGCTTCTTCTGTACATGTCAGACCATGCGGTGAGACAATGTCAGCTTCGGAGCTACTAGAATAGGCACCTCTAAAAGTGTTGTGACCATGTTGTGTTTCCAAATGACTATGTAGCGAGCGAGATTGTGTGTCACTCTTGGATTACAAGACGTTTATATTACCCCTCTTTTTTTCATTGTTCTGTACCCTTATAATGCAAAAATTTTAAATGTGGATACAAAAAAAGGAATATACTGTATACAATCCCATTAAAAGAACACATTTGAAATACACAGACACCAAAATCAAACACACAGTGAATAGATTTCTATTGTCGATTTCAAAATGCAGTACATCTATGTGACATGTAACACATTAAACTTACAATGCTCAGCTTGTCTACAAGATTGATTCCAGGCACTTATCTTTATAAGTGTATTTTAAAATACCTTATGCTTGATCTGTGGTGCCATAAAATGTTCAAACTCACCATGTAAAAAATTGACCACATGTCTCTATGTAATACAGGCCACTCAGACCAAAACAGTTGATTTAATGTTTCACAGTTTTGACTCTGACATGGTTTTTGAATTCCCCAAACTTATAATTGGATGTTAAAATCCCCCCACAAAACATTACAGTAGATCAGGTGGAAAACATGATAAAAGCTCTTTGTTGTTGCGTATGAACCGTATTAGGTACAACTGTTTCCACACACTAATTGTTCTTACCTTACTACCTAAGGGCATGTACATGTACTTTTCTAGATTTAGAGCAATTCCATAAGGAGCCATATATAATTTAATATTCCCTCTCTTCTTTGGACTGTTTCTCTAATAGCTTAGGAAGATCTGAGGGGATATTCAGCACCTAAAGTCACTCTATATCAGGAATTATTACTTTTAATTACTTTTCTAACACAGAATACAATGCTTTTATGTTTATTGGGTAGCTATTATATTTTACCAATGTTTTGTCTTGCTATTGCTACTTATAATGATAAAAGTGATATTTTGTAGTTGTATGTTTGTGTGTGTTTCCACCTCCAACAACAACAATAATTGTTCTGTATAGTACATCTTTATTTTGTGTCATCTTGTGGGGATTCTAGGATGACAGTACAGATTGAGTGAACTAGACCTAGCATTTGATTCGTTATACTTAGAAACACTTTACAAAATAAATGCAGAAATATTGTTAAATTATCACCTTTCCTACTTTGTTCCTATAGACATATGCAAAGAGTGCAGCTCATTTCAAATAATCATTGTGCATACATTGGTAATCGATTAGGAAATAATTGCAGCTTCCGCATCAGACTGCTTATTCTACAGAGGAACAACAGAATATCTTATACGCATAACCTTACTAGCCAAAAAACAAATGCTCTATGATAATGGTATGATATGCTCAAAAAAACAACTGAACTTGTTATCATGGATGGATAAAACAGTCCACTATCAGACTAGACTTGAATTACCTTCTCAGGGGTGAAGTATTGGCTGGCAGTAATATTGTGTATCTTGTGCTTGGCGTTTAGCTGTGTGATGATGCACAGTTGCAATCTTGTGCAGGGAATTTCTGCTTTTCCAATCCAAGGGTAAAATTGTTCTCCATGCTTCCCAATCTTTCTGATGTTAATCAGCTGCTTTATGGGTAAGTCACATGGAAGATGACAGCTGGCAGGATGGCAGAGATACAACCAACATAATCTAATCTCATAGAAAGGTCTTATATTGAGGACACCTGGCTTTGTCTTGAATACTTTTTGTCAGATAATAATTAGGAATGCACTAGTAATGCTTAGATAATTTGGTCATCTTTCCCCCAAAAAACTTTAACTCTATTAGAAAAACCTCTGATTTGGTCCCATTTTGCATGGAGGAGTTTAGAGGGTTAATCGCACTAATAATTTTTTTATTATTATTCTAGAGTTATTTGTCACTGCGACAACATATAAGATTTGTTTTATTATTATAATCATATTGAATACACTGGCTGTACAGTTAATAAGATACGCACAAACATCTGAAATAAAAAGAGATCTAATGGGGAGGGTGGGTCGGGGGCTCAAATATTAAAAAATAAATAAAATCATCATCATAATCCCAAGTCCACCCTATTTATACTTTATCCCCTCCACTAACTGACAAAAAGGCTTTTTGCCAGCCGATTGGCCTTCACGCTCCCACCTACGTGGCCAATAGAAACCTGCTAGATCAGCTAGAACATTGATCCCCGCTGATCACCCTTTGTCACATGTCATGGCTGGCGAACCGCCAACTGAGAACACAGCAGCACCATTTAGCTCATGGGTAGCGTCCATGTGGACATGCTGACCCTTGGCTAACTGCCAACTAGCCCTCTCATTCTTTGTACAGTACAATTGTTAGAAGAATACAACCAGAAGAAAAATATGTAGAAAGGTATACAAAATACATGTAAAATAGACATATTCTTCAGAACTAATAGAAAATACAAACGTGATGTATTATCACCCATGAACTGAAAGGACGTCCAACTTATTTGGCCCCTGTGTCCTCATTTATGCTTGTAGTTTTTCACTGTGTATATGTTTTGTCTGGTTATCTAGTAGAAATCCATAAGCTTGGAAAAAAGTAACCTAAGTTAGCAACATTTTATTTACCTTTGATTTTGTAGCATCTTAGAAAACATCTAAGAGTTGTTTTAGTAACAAGTTAATCTGTTCCCTTTATTGTGGTAGGAAACAAGAGAATGTGACCCAGTCACTAAATGTTATGCTGTGATAGTCTTTTCAAAGTTTTCCTAGGGATGCACTTTATTTCATGCATACATTAACTGTAATGTTTTTCATTTTGAGCTCATGTTGAAATTCTATTTGTCTTTCATTATGTTCCCTCGTTGCTTCAAATGGCAATAACCAATCACTGACTTCAGGTGTCATCAATGTAAGCAGAGACAACCAGATATGTATACTTGGAAAACTCCTGCTGTGCCTATGATTTTGTCATCAAAATGTGTTAGCCAAAGGTAGAGAGGTTATGCCTCATCAGTGATGAATGATGATTGTTGACAGCATCTGACATGGCATAAATGGTTTTCTAGTGCAAATAAAAGATACAAAATGGTTCATATTCTTCATTGGATAGAAAATTCAAAGTACTGTAGGGCTATTTCTTATGATCAAAAACAAGAAGTATTCTGTCACTTAACAAAAAATACAAATTGCAAACATTATTCTGCAAGTCTCAGTAAAATAGTAGTAATGGACAAAACTAGTATTTAAAAAAAAATATGACTGTTACTGTTCTTCTTTCAAACACATTGTATAACTTGGAGTTACTAGAGATGGGCACGTTTTTTTTTATAGCAAATTTGGATTCGCAGCAGATCATCTGATTCCTATGGTTCGCAGATTTCGGTGGATCAATCTCAAAAAGGGCGATTCGCATTACGCCAACGTGAATCCGCATTTTGGATTCTACAAATCCATCAATGGATTGTATTCAATAGCGGTTGTTGATGAATCCACGCGGCTAAATCCATTTGCAGATTTTACACCGCGAAATGCATTTTGGGGGGGAAATGCGAGAAGGTCCGGGAAATGGATTTGGGCAGATTCGCCCATCTCTAGGAGTTATACGCAACTGCTCCTTGAGAACATAATGCCTGAAAAAAGCTGGACAGGCATCTTTACCATCATTAGCTGTGTAATACAAACCCTACTGTACATCGTTGCCAGCAGCACAAAATATACAAGCACCATAAATTCTCATACTAATTCCGAAAATTTCATAACTAATTTTGATAATTTGCATCATAACTTTAAAAAAAAAATATGGAACTATAAATGCACTTAAGCACACCACAAAGGGAAGGAATTCAATGAGTAGCAAAATAGGTCATTTTAATGACTTAAAGAACTCATAGTAGCATCCATTGGGATGTCATCTATCCATTGGGATGCTACTACAGTATGACATCTTTAAGTCATTAAAATTACCTTTTTTTGCTACTTATTGAATTCCTTCACCTTTTTGTGTGCTTTATGCAATTTTTCTATGATTACTACATCTTATTACCTGACATTGTCTTAGACCCCTGGTAGGGGCATCCCAAGTTGCTGAATCTGATACTTTTTTGTTTTTAACTATAAACACATTATCTCTGAGCACCTTTTTATGCAATCCTACATCAATCAACAGGTGTGCATTTTATTGTTGGAAAGAAGAACAACTAATTTAGATTGTAGAGCAACCATATGTGTGATTAATGGTATGGGGCTTTACTAAATATGGTATTTTAAGAGTAGAGATGGGCAAACAAATGTTGGCGGACGGTTCCTTGGGCCTGTGGATTTCTGCAGATCAATCTCAAAAAGGGCGATGCGCCTTTTCCGTTTTTTTTTGTGATCATTGACAATCCAATCCGCGGATTCAGCAATCCGTGGATTGAATTCTTAAAATCCACCAGCGGATTGGATTGGTAAAATCAGTGATCTGTGGACATTGGATCAGCAATATTAGCCACCGTAGATGGCTCATGCGCTCGGGATCAGCTTTTTTTGCAGCCTACCAGCCGGATGCGGAAGTGGGGTCTCCCCTGCACTGCAGCTATCCGAGGAGCGCCGAGCCGCCTCACATCGGTCGGAGCTTTACAGCACTACATGTGAGTGCATGTTTTCTTTTTCATTTGTATCATATAAACGGTTTTTACATATATATCTCTCTCTGTGTAATATTTATCTCTGTGGGACAACATTGCTACACACGTGGGGAGGAGTACACACCTACCCTCCATCTACCTTCCACCCACTACTTGATTTCAAGATCTAGGGAAGACAGAAGTAATCTGAGGGATATCACCAAAGATACCTTTCAAGGCACTTCGTGCTCACATGGCTGTGAGTAGTGGCATTGCCCATATGGTTATTGATATCATATCAACCCCCTTGGACTATACATGTTTGTTACACTACACCTTGTATGCATTTCTTTTCTTATTTTCTATATGATGCACTCCCCGAATTTCACCACTTCAACTTCTATGAGGATCTAAGGAGGATCCTATTGGATCGAGCAGCAATTCCCTATCTGTATTGTATTATAACACATCAAATTTTATATTCATTTTATCCTTTGTCACGTTAATATCATAATTAGAGAATGCCTCTTATTTTTCTTGTCCAGACCTAATGTGGCAGCCATGATGAGCTGCACTGAGGCAGCGGACCTGGCTTTTCTTGTGGCAGGTGGAGCAACTGTGGAGGTGCCAGGTCTGCGAGCCCAGAGGAGGAGCATGGTGTGCAGGCAGGCTTATGGGAATTGCAGGTTAACTATGCTTGGCGGAACTGCCAAAGGCTAATGGGGCAATTTCCACAGCAGAATTTCTGAGGTTAATGGGGTCATCTCCTCTTTTACAACCTACAACCCAGTTCTTTTCCACACCTTGTTACTTGCGAGAAGACAACGCTGCTTGCCCGCCTGTAGCCAGGCTATGGGCTGGATGAACTCCTTGGACACAGGCTTCCTTTGATGCACCCTATGTTCCATCCGACCCAGCACCAGCCTGTTGGCAGCCCATCAGCCCCCTGCCCGCCAGCCCTTATGTGGGTGATGGCCCCACGCTAGGAGACCTCTGCTCATTCTTTATACATCAATAATATTTTACTCACTTCCTGTACTAGGGAAGCGGTAACATCTGGAACAGCAGCAAAAGGATAACACCCTTTGGATGCTACATTGGCAGTGACTCTTGTGTTATTTCTTTGAGTCTGAGTTGGTGAAGACAGCTGAATAAAAATCAGACACTCAGAGCACAGAGGTGCAGGGTGGAGGAGATGATGTTCCTCGGGTATTTGAAGCTGTGTTTGTTTTTTTCCTGATGTTAACCATGTCAACGCTGGCTTGGTCAACAGGAGCAGTGAGGGTGAAGCATGTTGGGACTGCAACTTTGGTGTTATTTCTAAGAAAGTCTGAGGTGAAGTCAAGTGATTAAATGTTCCATGATATTTACTATAGTTTGTTGCATTTACGATATTGAATAGTGCCAGGCATAACATTTTATAGTGCTATATATTATATTTCTGTGCACAGTGAATTGATCTACATTACCATCTATGTGTAGTTGTCAGTTACCTTAGGTCAATAAATAGCATGAATTCATAAACTGCTGCTAAATAAAGAGAAATTAAATGCACTGTGTGATTTGTGGAATGAAACAGTTAGAATATAGTATGTCATTTTTAACTCATAAAAGTATTTGTGTATTGAATATTAAATATTATTAATATAATATATTACTATATTTTAATATTATTAATATAATATATTAAATAACAGTTAATTGATGTAATAATTTAGATTAACCTTAATAATTAATGTTCCCAAACATACTAAATTGACATTGCATTACTCCTATGATCAGTGTATTTGTATTTGCACCTCAATTATACTTTCTTATATGATCAGATTTTCATTGTTTTTAAGCAGAACTAAAAACAGAATTACAGTAGCCCTAGTTTTTCTGGGTCTAAGCCTTCTTACAGAATATCTCACAATAGAAAATGTTATATAGTATTGTATATGTAGGTACTATATATGATTTTAATGTGATCTATTTCTATGGGCTTTCACATAGCAGAGAATATTTTGAGATGTACATGGTTAAACGTCTACAAAACTAGATGATGTCTTCATAAGCTGCCAACTGTGCTAAATGAACTTACCATAGACATTTTATAAGCGTTTCCTTGGTTTCTAAGTTCGAGACAGATCCTTGAGGACTGACACATAATTTTATTCTTTAGGCATATTGAGGAATTACTGCACGCACTAAAAAGTTTTATGACTGCATTGAGGCAAATTTTAGAGAAAGAATAAAAAAAGATAGAATGAAACAGTGAAGACATTTATGGCTGTGAGCGTGCTTTGCAGAAAGGAAAATTCAGATGCCTTTGACATGCCTAAAAACTGGAAGTATATTAAATGAGAACAATTTTAGGGCCACTCAACCATTATTTTGCTGAAGAGATGTGCATTGTATTACACCACAATTCTGTATACGTCTCTTTGATTGATGTGCAAAAAGACAATTGTATTCAGTCTTGAATGATATTTGTTCAAAGGGATTTCATTGTACCCATTTGGCAGCTGGATGGTGCGCCGAAGTTTTGGAAGGTTGTCCTTCCAATCATGACAATGTCCTATGTAAACAAAATATTCTCTTTGACTCTCTTACACCTTGTTGCTTTCTTTACTCATTTGGAAAAAGGCACAAAAGCCAGCAAGCAGAATGAAAGTAAAGACAATAAGGGGTGTTTAATCCTATACTGGCGATGAGGCATCGTCGTGTGTTAGGGATGAGAGGTGGACAATAGTGGAAATTTCCCCGCAGTAAACAGGAATGCTGTGTTTTCAAAATGTAGTCCTGGATACAGAAGTTTTTTTTAACTCCTTGAATGGCAGAGGGGCCCGCAATGCATTATGAACCATAAGGCAACTTACAATAAGGTGTCTTCTGGAGCCAGAGTGACACACCAGGGCTGGCCTTAGGCTTTGCATGGCCCAATGCAGCATGCTACTGTACCAGCGGAGCCCCCATGTAAGAAAAGAAAAGAGGGACTTACCTAGAAGACGCGACGCCGCCATAGGAGGGCTGCTCATGTGACATCACGTTGTCATGGCAATGCCCATCACAGCATCATGCCACTTCATATGATGTTGTGACGTCGCAATACCATGGTAATGCAACACTGTAGGAGGCGGCCCACTGCAGAGAAGGTAAGAGGACACACAAACCCAGACACCCCCACACCCCCACACCCACCTCTCTGCTGGTCCTGGGGCCCCGTGCTTCCTCCTCTCCCTAACCCCCCTCCTCCTCCTCCTCTCGATGCCGGGATCCAACTTCCGACCGGAGGGGGGAGCTGGAGATGGGTGAGTGGAGGGGGGGGGGGGAAGGGCCACGCTCCCTCCTCCAGCTCCCCCATCCGGTCAGGTGAAAGTTGGATCCCGGCACCGACAGGAGGGAGAGGAGGGAGCACGAGGCCCCCACAAGGCCCCCACCTTGCCCTAAGGCCCGCACTAATTATAGCCATAGTCTTAAAAAATGATTTTAGAAAACTGAATGAGGTTTTGTCAAAGGACATAATGTAGATGTATTGGATATGTTGGATTGAGTTCTATAAAAAAAAAAAGAAATTCATTTTAAAGTGTTACATTGAAAGTCCACATTTGTGGCTACTACCCTTTAAAGCTGCAGTTCAGTCTTTTTTTTTTTTTTTTACATTTATTTTTTTTCTTCAATAGTTTCATGTGTGCAATCTCTAATTACCTAAAGAACTGTATAGCTGCAGGTCAATTCGTTCTCCATGTATTGATAGGCGAAATTTGGTGACATATTAAAAGCTGGGATCTGTTTATAATCTGCTTGTCTGTCAGTGGAAGCTCATGAATATTCATGAGCATTCCTGCACTGACATGTGCTAGAGGGAGGGCAGTGCTGACAAAGGGGTGTGCCAGGACTTGTGACAGGACATGAAGGGGCAGTGCCTTAGCAAATGGCTGTTAAAATAGAATACAAGAAAATTGGTCTTTCAAAGTTGTTTTTTTAAAAACAGAAAATGCTAAAAGTATTTTTTCTTACTACAGAACTGATTTATTAAAAAAAAACACACATGCAGGATATTGACTGAACTGCAGCTTTAAATGCAAAGCAAAAAACAAAGCATGTCCATTAACAGGATAGACTGCCAAGGTATTTAAACCCAAGAAAAAAATATATAATATATATAAGAAATACTCCCAAACTTAGCAGTTGAGGTTTAAGATAAAATTCTCCTTGTGATACCAATGAGGGTACTCCTTTTCCCATATCTCCGCTTTTTTCCATTTATCAAAAAGGGTGGTATTACTGAATGGTATCGAAAAAGTGAAAAATGTAGAGGTTGGGACAAATGCATAAGATGCAGTAAAAAATATAGTATGCATGAGAAGTATTATGGGAAAATAAGTAAATCTTGCTGTTATTTACCCTTTACCAAGATTAGAGCTGGCCTAGCCCGCATGGGTGGCTACAGCTATTGACCGGGGGGTGCGGCCCCCCCCCCCCAGCTAGGCTGTTGGTCGCGTGCGCGATCGGGCAGGCAGTTGGGGCAGTTAGTTTTTCAAATAGAGCCAAGGAACAAGCAACTGTCACTTGTTCCTTGGCGTTTCAACGGTTTGGACACTCTCCTCTCTTCTCCTGTGTTTAGTAGGTTTTAAGTGGTTTTGATTTGGGCCCCCCTCCCGGGGTGAGGGATTTTCCCTTCCCTCCTCGTGGTGAGGGACCCTCCGGCTCCCCCCCGTGTGTTTTTGCCGGTTTTGCCGGTGCCCGGGGGTGGAGGGGGGGGATTGCAAGAAGGCTGTTGTTTTTGTCCTGTTGAGGGACCCTCCGCCCCCCCCGTGTGTTTTTGCCGGTTGTGCCGGTGCTCGGGGGGGGGGGGGATTGCGGGAAGGATAGGTTTTTTGTCCTGCCTTTTGTTTTCATGCGTTTTCTATTGGTGGCAGCGGCGGGGGGAGGAGGGAGAATGACGAGGAGAGTGACTCCTACCTGGGGCTGTTGCGCGAAGAAGGCGCACCGGCTTGGAGGAGGAGGTTTGCGAGTTCGCCGTTTGCGAGCCCTGTTCCTGTCCTCCTATTATGGCCGCTTGTGTGGCTGGGGGGGGGGAAGAGAGGCTCGCCCAGCCCACGCTTAGCCGTGCGGTTGGGCTAATGGCAAGGGAACATGAGTGCCATGTGGTTCCGCCTCCTGACGATGATCAGGGGGTGGGGTTTTTTTTGGGGGGGGCTGGGGGCAAGGCTGTTGTTACGGCTGGGGGAGGGGGCTGTTGGTGGTTTGGCTGGAATGGTGGGCTTTTGCCCCCCCCTCCTCCCTCCTCCTTGGGGAGATATTGGCCCTCTTCCTTCCCCCCCCTTTTTTCTTTTCCACTCTTTTAAACAGTGTGAGGTGGTCAGGTGGGGCTGTCCATTTAAAAAAAAAAAAAAAAAAAAATAATAATAATGAAATAAATAAATAAAAATGTATATTAAAAAAAAAAAAAAGGTTTTTAAAAAAAAAAAAAAAAAGCCTTTTGAGGTTGGTCTTGGTTGTGGTTAATGGAAGACAATGCTAAGGTTTTTGATGTCATGGGTGACACCATACTTAAAAAAAAAAAAAAAAATGACAGCAATGGTTGGTTGGATGTTAGCGCTAATGGATGGAGGTGGGGGGTGTTAAGGTGCTAAAGATATAAGCATTAATGCGGGAATTTTATGTTATTACAGCTTTAGAGCGGTTTCTAAGTCTATTCAAGTGAACTGGTTTTCGTGAAGATCGGCCAGGCAAGAGTTCAAGAGTAGTTTGCTGGCAGGATTTAGGTGGTGGAATTAAACCAGTGTTTGACGAGCCATTGGATAAAATTACAGCGTTAGTAGCGATGTCCTTTCAGGTCAGCACCATGCAGCTTTTGGCGGAGGCGCACAACCATGAGTAAGGATGGTTTCAAAAACAGATGTGTGCACTAGTGCTGAAAGCTGGGAGTGATCAAGGAAGTTTGGGCAGTCGTGAAGACGCGAGAGGACTGGGCGGTTCCCATGCTACCTGCGCTGAGGCGTGGCCATCATCAAGTGATGAAGGGGGTCCTAGTTACGGAGCACGGGAGGCGTTGGTGGTGCAGAAGGGTATGTCATGGCGGAGTTTTTGGAAATCACAGCCTATTTGGTTGAAGGCTGGGTGACTTTTGGGAGGAGCCTGGGTGATGGGTCCCCATATGAACAGGTGTGGGACATTGGGTCCCTGGAAAAAACAGGGGTGGGACATGGGTTTCCACGAAAACAGGTGTGGGACATGGGTCCCTACAAAAACAAGTGTTGGACATGGGTCCCCACGAAAACAGGTGTGGGACATGGGCCCCTGGAAAAAACAGGGGTGGGACATGGGTCTACACAAAAACAGGTGTGGGACATGGGTCCCCACAAAAAACAAGTGTTGGACATGGGTCCCCACAAAAAACAGGTGTGGGACATGGGTCACCACAAAAACAAGTGTTGGATTTGGGTCCCCACAAAAACAAGTGTGGGACATGGGTCCCCACAAAAACAAGTGTTGGACATGGGTCCCCACAAAAACAGGTGTGGGACATGGGCCCCTGGAAAAACAGGGGTGGGACATGGGTCTCCACAAAAACAGGTGTGGGACATGGGTCCCCACAAAAAACAAGTGTTGGACATGGGTCCCCACAAAAACAGGTGTGGGACATGGGTCCCTTGAAAAACAGGGGTGGGACATGGGTCCCTGGAAAAAACAAGAGTGGGACATGGGTCCCTGAGAAAAAAAAAAAAAAAAACAAGGGTGGGACATGGGTCCCTGGAAAAACAGGGGTGGGACATGGGTCCCAACCTTAAAAAAAAAAAAAAAAAAAAAACAAGAGCATGGATGGAGGTGAGCAGTAGGTGGCTAAGTGTTCCCTTTCTCCCCTAAAAAAAAAAAAAAAAAAAAAAGAGGGGGATTTTGGGAGGGGGCCGACATGCTCGCCATAGCCGGTTACTGGTGAAAGGAAGGCTGGAAAAGGATGGTTGGTAATAAAAAATAAATAAATAAATAAATAAAAAAATAAAAAAAAAAAAAAAAAGGTTGGGGGGTTTGGTCCCAGCCTAGAAGAGAACGTAGGTAAAGGATTGGTCCTTTAAAAAAATAATAAAAAAAAAAATAAGAGTTTATTCAGGAATGAAGGTTAGCTTAATTGGGGGTTTAATATTTGCTTCCTCATTTACAGGTAAATCTGGAACGGCCGGGACGCGGTCGACCTCGCTTCGTGGCGCTGGTACGTCGTCCACGGCTCGCAAGCGGTCCGGGCCTCGGGTTGAGCTTGCTGTCAGAGGCTTAGAGGACAAGAGTCTTGGGGCAGGTCCCGACAGGCGGTTCAAAACACCGCCGGGGACTGGGGCATCGAAGGGTAAGCGAAAAAGAGTTGCTTGTTAGGGAAATAAGAGTGTTACCTTGCCGGGCATTGTTAGCTCCCCTGGGCCACAGGTGTTGGAGTTGGGGTTAGCGGGCGATGCTGAGGCAAGAATGATTAGTGCGGTGGTTAAGGGCGTTCAGTTAGCTTTATTGCCGATGACAACGTTATTATCCACTAAGCAAGCAGTGGAGGCATGCAAGTCAAGTGAGCGGCAGGGGGGGTCAGATTCAGTGCTTGACGGGGGGAGCAACCGTGGAACAGTTGGTGGAGAGTTGGCTCAGGTGTCTTTGGGTGTGGAGAGGATGTGGAAAAGCGTCTTTTTCCTCGCACGTTCAGTAATTGGTCGCAGGCATTTGGGATTTTGGCGGGCGTTGCGGGGGAAAAGGATCCGCATTTATTCTCGGCGCTTTTTAAGAATTCAGGATACGATTAGAAAAGCGTTTCAGAAACACGGGGGGTCGTCCTTTCGTGGGTCAAATAGCCTCAAAGGGGTCTGGCGGGAGCATTTTCAGGTGCGCACATCAGGGAGAGGGCGTGCAGGTGGGAAGTAGTCGGGGGTATGTTGGCGTTACAACGAGTCAAGATGCAATTTTGAGAATTGTAGATTCTAACATACTTGCACTGGGTGCGGGGGTCAGCATCCCAAATCAAAGTGCTTTAAGAAAGATAGTAAGGGTTTCAAGGGAGCAGGACAGCAGGCTGTTCAGGAAGGCGGGAACGCCAGTTTCAGCAGAGGCAATGGCGCCTTGGCTGGAAAAATACCCCAATAGACGGGCAGCTAGCTTATTACGAGAGGGGTTTAAGGAAAGATTCAGGATCCCCTTTGAGTATCAGGAGGGATCGGGGGGCGAGAGGAATTTGAAGACGGTCAGGTTGAATGGGGATGTGGCAAAAGAAAAAATTGATAAAGAGATTGAGTAGGGCAGAATGGCGGGTCCTTTCCTTTCCTGGCCCCTGAAAAATCTTAGGGTGTCACCATTGGGAGTGGTTCCGAAAAAGGAGGCGGGGGCTTTCAGGTTAATTCAACATCTGTCTTACCCGAAAGGGTCGTCAGTTAATGATGGGATAGTTAGGGACTTATGCTCCGTAAGCTACGCCACTTTTGATCAAGCGGCGGCTTTGGTGGGAAGGATGGGGCAGGGGGCATTGATGGCGAAGGCAGACGTTAAGTCAGCTTTCAGACTCTTGCCGGTACATCCAGATTGTTTTCATTTATTGGGCTGTATGTTGGAAGGGCGTTATTTTGTTGACCTTTGTTTACCTATGGGTTGTGCATTGTCTTGTTTTTATTTTGAAACATTCAGCACATTTGGAGTGGGTGGTCCGCAAAAGGGTGCAGGCAGCAGGGATCATACATTATTTGGATGATTTCCTTTTCGTTGGTCCGCAGGGGTCTGATTTGTGCGCAAGGTGGCTTTTTCATTTTTCAGCCATGGCGCGCGAATTTGGGGTTCCTTTGGCGAATGAAAAAACAGTGGCACCCACGACCACTCTCAGTTTTCTGGGCATAGTAATTGATTCAGTGAACAGGGAATATAGGTTACCTCCTGAGAAGTTAGTTGTTTTGGAGAGTATGATAAAGGATTTCATGCTTCTTAGGAAGGCCTCATTAAGACAGTTTCAGGTTTTGATGGGCCATTTGGTGTTTGCAGCTCGCATTATGCCTGTGGGAAGGGTGTTTTCCAGGCGCTTGTCAGCAGCTACAGCGGGGGTAAGGCGTCCCAACCATTTCATTCGGGTCACAACAGATATTCGGAAGGATTTGGCGGTGTGGCAAGAATTCTTACAGAGTTACAACGGAAGGACGTTGTGGAGGGGGCGTCCAGCGCGGAACGATGAGCTGCAGCTATTTACGGATGCGGCTGGGTCAGTAGGGTTTGGTGCATATTTTAATGGAGCTTGGTGTGCGGAGGAATGGCCAGAGCATTGGCGAGGGACTCAGCTTATCAGGAATCTGACATTTTTGGAACTTTTCCCTTTACTAGTGGCTGTACATCTTTGGGGGGACAAGTTTGCTAACAGGGAGGTGACGTTTTGGTCCGACAACTTGGGTGTGGTGGAGGCTGTGAATAATTTTGGTTCACGGTCCCCACCAGTGTTGGTTCTGTTGAGGCATTTTGTGTTACGGTGTTTACAGCTTAATATAGGTTTCAAGGCTAGGCATGTTCCTGGGGTGGAGAACAACATTGCTGATGCATTATCACGTTTGCAGATGGAGCTGTTTCGGAGGTTGGCACCGGGGGCGGAGACCCAGGGCGAACGGTGCACAGCAGTCTTGTGGGATCTGGTAACGGAGGTGTGATTGATTTAATCAAGGCGTCTCTCGCCCCGGGTACGTGGGGTGCTTATGTGGCTGCTTGGCGAGAATTTCGGGAGGCGGAAAGGTTGGCTGGAGAAAAGATCTCAGAGGTAGACATTTTGCTGGGTCACATGATGAGTTTGAGGGAAAAGGGTTTAGCTGGTGGATCCATAGGGAGAAAGATGGCGGGTATATCGTTCTTCCTTAGGCTGAATGGTATGGTTGATGTGTCCAAGTGTTTTGTGGTAAGGAAGGTGCTAGCAGGCATGGTTAAAGGGATAACTAGCAGGGATGGCAGAAGACCAGTGACGCCGGTAATTTTGGAAGGTTTGTTGCGGGCCACAGACGTGGTATGCTCTTCCAGTTTTGAGGCAGTACTTTTTAAGGTCACATTCATCATAGCATTTTTTGCAGCTCTGCGAGCAGGTGAATTGGTTTGTGTATCCAAGAAAGGAGGGGGTGGCTTGCAGCGGGCTGACGTAAGTTTAGGAGAAGGTTTGGTGAGGTTGCTGGTACGGAGGTCTAAAACGGATCAGAAAGGAAAGGGAGCGTGGATCTTGTTGAAGGGCTTGCCTGGAAGTGTGGTGTGCCCAGCAAAAGCGTTGGACGATTATTTGGCCATTAGGCCAGAACAAGGGGGTCCACTGTTATTGCACCAGAACGGGGGGGCATTGTCTAGGTTTCAATATTTGCGGGTCTTTCGGATGTGTCTCAAGCAGCAAGGGTTAGAAGGGGGGCAGTATGGAACGCATTCTTTTCGCATTGGGGCAGCGACGGAAGCAGCACGCGTTGGGCTCGCAGTAGCAAAGATACGGAGGATTGGGCGCTGGAAGTCAGACAGTTACCGGACATACATCAGGCCGGATTTGGTAGGGGAGAATGTTGCGCTAGATTAAACACTTTGCCGTTGTTTTTCTTTTTTCCCACCATGTTTTTGCCTCAGATTTCGTGGTAATTTGGATCGTGGGAGATTCTATGGTACAATGGGCGGGGAAGAGGGCGAATTCGCGCCCCTACGGAAAGAATTTAGGGTTGAGTATGGAGCAGGTGGAGGTAACGTGGTGGGGGATGAGAGGGATGCGGTGGGGACGGCTTTTTCCGCTGTTAATTTCTAGGGCCAGGGGTAGGAGGGCACCGGATATCATCATTATTCATGTTGGGGGTAATGATGTGGCAAAATTGCGGTCGATTGATTTATTTCAGCAGATTAAGCAAGATTTGGCGCGCATGTTAACGTTTTGGCCAGGGGTGCAATTAGTTTGGTCCGAGATAATATGCAGGTTGGTTTGGAAAGGTTCGCGTATCCCGGGGAGAGTTAACAAGATGAGGAAGAGGTTAAACAGGAAGGTGGGGAATTTCGTGGTTCAATGTGGGGGTTGGGTCATTCGTCACCCGCAGTTTAGTTTTAAATTGGGTGGATGGTTTAGGGAAGATGGGGTACAGTTGTCGGATGTCGGGGTGGACATGTTTAATAATGAGTTACAGGAAGGTTTGGAAGAGGTCATAAGGGGTATGGCGGTACGGGTCTGATTTAAGGGGGTTAAGCAGGCCCGTTGGTGGCGGCAGTTGGGGGGGGGTAGGTGCTTGTCCCCCAGAAGTGGCTCGGGGCTGGTTATCGGGGGGTTTTGAAGCGAGGGGGCAGGTCACCGGGACGTACTTCCGGGTGCCCCCTTTGCTTTGCACAGCTCTGAGCATTCTGGCGCGGACAGGTGGTACGCTATCCCCATTGGTGTTAATAAATAAGCCGCGGCCTTTTACCTCCATATATGTGTCCTCTTGTTATTTGTATGTCTTTATGTAGAGGGTTCATAGGAGAAGGGGGGGGGGGAAGCTCGCGCCTCCTTGGTCAATAAATAACATCACTTGTAGAGTTGGCACTTAGTGTAAGAACCTAAAAAATAATTTTACCTGGTAATCTGTGCAAGTTTTTTTTCCCCGTTTGCTTAAGGTCATAAACAAATATAAAGTTCACAATTTTATTTCTACAATTGTAAAGTTTTTGCATATATCATTTCAAGGCTCACATTTGAGGGAGCTGGCCCATTTGTAAATTAAGAAGTGGCAACATTGTGACGATTTAAAAACTATGTCCAAATATAGTAGTAGATGATCACATTGAAGGATATGTGGAAAGCTATGTTGGAATTATATAGAATTCATGAGGACTGTGAATTTGTTTCTTACATGCAACCTTAATTTCCCTTGCGTATTCCATATATATGCATTTCTTGCAGGACTGTCTCCCGATCTATCCATTGTATCCAAAACTGTCATGATATGTTTATTTTTCTAATTCGGAGATGTTATCTTTCCCACACATTGCAGGTTTCCTTCCTGTAATTGCAACACCCGCTGGCACAACACACATTGAAATAATAAATACGTTGGACACAACTTATAACTTCAGCCAATATAAATGTGCACATCTGTCCTTTAAATGCAATTTTTTTCATATTACCATTAACATTAAAGGATGACGAATGTGTTTTTTGGATCAGTTATGATAACTCCTTTACCATCTAATTTGCATTTTGTTTGGCTCTCAATGCACAACCATGCATTGATCAACACTGTGATTTATATGCCACAGATTGGCTAATTTCCCAAGAGCTTAGCTTTTTAAGAAGATACATTGTATTTGTATTTTATACTCTATAGAATTTACAACTTTACTCAGTTTTGTAGTGTGCACATTTTGAATTCACCGTTTTGTAAATCATTCATGTGCAAGTGAGAAATGAGCAGATCAACGGCTGATCCTTGTGGGGATTCAGGATTTCTATTTTTTTATTAAGAAATGCATTGATTTTCACTTATGAATGCTACCTTTTAATCAATTATTAATAAATATGCATTTTGTGGCATATATTAGATAACCAGCATGTATAATGACCGCTGCTCGTTTTTGTTTTCAATGTTTCTACAATAAATCTCAACACACTTTAAGATACAAATAAAATACATTTTAGCACATATCTATTTCCACCAAAATGTTAGTCATGATCTTCCTAGCTAAGCTTGTTATGCTCTTTCACTGTGAGAATGACCATAGCACAAGTGCATTGCTCTTAGTATCTATTGCCTCTTGCAGAGAAGATCCATAAGAGCTGCAGTTGCCAGACACCAGCAAGATTATACTTTTGGAGAAATATACAAATAGTTTAAAAGATGATGTGCATTGTAACTAAACGTGAAACAGTATGGTCCGGGTGGATAGGGTACACTTAGCAAAGATGAGATGCTGGCGCTAACGCTGGTATAACATTATACACTAAAGTATTTCTGCTTTTAAGGCGCATGTAGTAGTTGATTTACCTGATTGAAGTTATTTATTTCATATTAATATTCAGAATTTTGAATCAATTATGAATTAAGCCCAGTTGTCATGCTTTGTCATTGTGTCAGTTTGGAACTTACACACAAAACCCAATAAACATAATATGGCAACAACAAAAACCCCATTGCATGACATTAAGTGAATGCCATCAGATTGTGGCTATAAGTATCCAAAGGAAAACCGTGTGTGTACCGGGAAAGCAGTCAGGAGGGGCCCAGCTGACTACATTTATAACGGCCATCACTTCATACCCCGTAGCAGCATACCACACCATGTGACGTTGCCCCTCTATGTTAAATATTTCAGCCCTTCCTCCCCATACACACACCCTCTGCTCAACAAGGCGGGCATCCCCATTCTATCCTTCCTAACCAACAAATATCTTGCTGCCCAAGTACCAGCTTGAGATTCCGATGTCTCTCTTAGAGCCACAGTTGCAATCAACTACTGTATAGGCACACGCAATAATGGCATATCAGCCATTGTGACGTTCACTACATTTCATAAGGTCACTAATAATAATACATTATATATATATATATATATTTTTTTTTTTAATAAAAAGTCATGTCCTGTAACAAGTAGAATAGGTTAGTCATTGAAAGAGAAAGAAAGGAGACAAAGAAAAAATAGTGAGACATTTCACAAACAGACCATTTTTGTTATGAAAACTGCATACATGTGAGATTATTTAAGTAGCAATATTTTTGCATATATGGTTTTTATAAATTACAGTGTAAACTCTTGATGTTTTGCATTACAACCTGTTTTTAATTTTGCAGTGATTTTCTCACACTAATCAATAGGCCCCAGAGTGCTATATCCATCTATTACAATTTGAAATGTTTGTACCAATTTGTATCCAACTCTGAACCAAAATAAACTTTGTGTTGCATACATTTTTTTAACAATACTTCCCCTCAGAGCCCGCGATGCTGCTCCTCCAACATCCCGTAAATAAAGCACCTAAAGACAAAGGTCTGAAGGTACTCATGTTTTATTCGGATACAGAAAAAGGGGAGGGGCTAACCCTGCCAGAGTGCTCCATCCTCAGGTAAGGCCAATGACACTTAAATCATCACCCGTTAGCTGGGACTGTCTAAAGTCCCAGCTGCTCAGCTGACCCCACATCAGCTGTGAGATGGGCTCCAGGTACTCATAGCACAATGAGCCCTGCCCACTCACCAACCCTGCCACCACCATGCATTACTGTAACTGAGAACTGTCTGACAAAGTTACCCTGCACTGCCCCAACCAGTTACTGCGACAGAGGCAATATGACCCCGACAGACACCTCAAATATAAATATATTCAATACAAGTATTACACACACAATAGTCATGCCACACATTGCCTAAGGCTCCAGTCTTTCACTGGCTTTATCCAACTTTAAATCAGCCCCATCATTTTGGATAATAAACTTTGATACAAAATGATTCATGATAAAGAGAGGAATCCTTTGCATGTATAGGAAAGTTCTAACTATTATGAAGGCACTTATTCAAATACTCTCATCTCATGTCATAACTTTCAAAGTAAATTACAACTTAGCTAGTACAGTACGTGTCATAATTCTAGCATAGCTTTTAATCATCGAGTTATTTGACACATTTTAGAAGTATTCTCCTCTTCATTTCTCTCAAGAAGAATTAGCGAACTAAGCACTGCAAATGATAAATGAAAAATTGATCTGTACATTTTTCTCTCCTAATCTCTTTCCTATTTAAAATGAGTGTGTGGCAAGTATGTATTAGTGGAAGACTAAACATATGTGCAAAGACATTTCTATCCAGCATAAAAATATCAATTAATATTTATGTCTTTTAATTTTTTCTTATTCGTTAGTTAGAGGTGGCCGTATCCCTACATTTTCTCAGAAACCCTTTCATGCATGGAAATATGCAAATACAGCTGAAGAAGAAATATAAGGAATTTAAATACTTTGTACACTTACATAAATACATAACTATAATGTTGGGGTTTTTAAAGGGTATAAGAATGTGGAGTGAGGCTCCAAACTGTTACAAATGTTTAAGTGCATTTTTGGAAAGATAACTTTGAATGGACTAACAAGAGCGTTATTCACAAATGTAATAGTATATACAGAACTTTGTGAAGGTCCATTACAAGGTCTCTGAATAACTCTCTTGTTAATTTCTAACAAAATGGGCTCTGTCGACCCGTGGGTCTATCGTCCCCTTGGGTATATCCAGCTAACAACTTCCATGGATCGTTTCCAAAGCGACCAGCCTTTCCTAAGGCTAAACAATATTGGTTGTCTTAATGTTTGAACTCTTCTACAAACGGACCAGCAGGCTCTCCTTGCAAAAACTGTTTATGGTCAAAATGTTGACATCTGCTGTATGTCAGAGCCACGAATACCAAACAGCGGAAATATTATATTAACAATTCCGCATACGCGGGGAACTGTTCAACTATTTTACAGCGGTCCAACAAACGGTTCTGGGCTTGCTGGGGTTGGCTTTGCGCTCAGTGGAAAAGCTGCTAAAGCAGTAATCGCCTGGAAACCGATAAATGCCAGACTGGCTTATCTTGGTGTAAAAAGCCGTCCGATTAACCTATTAAATAATATCAGTCTATGCGCCTACAAATGCTAATGATCAGGAAACGATAGATGAATTCAACCACCAGCTGGAGGACGAAATCTCACTGATCCATAGGAAAGATTTCCTAATCATAGCCGGCGATTTTAATGCCCAAGTTAGTGGTTATAAGAAGCAAGGCAAAATAACAGGTTGCTTTACCCCACAAACGAACAATTGTGAAAATGGGGAACGCCTTCTCAAGCTGGCAAGTTACCATGGCCTTATGCTCACAAACACGTTCTTTTGTCACAAAAAACGCTATCTCCAAACGTGGGTAAGTCCAGACGGAACAACTAGAAACCAAATTGACTACATATTAATCAAACAAAAATGGAACAAATCAATCAGTTATTGTAGGTCCTTGTGGGGACTTGATGTTGTTACTGACCATGTTATAGCTTGTGCGAAAATTCACCTTAAGTTCCAAAACAGGACAATTCAAAAACGCTCCAACATTCAGTCTTCAAAATCAAACGACAAAAGATCAATTTCAAGAATCGCTTAGGGATAAAAGAACACCAACTGCCCCAAAAACCAATCAGTAGATGAAACATGGTCGCTCCTTCGACAAAAAATACAGGATACAGTCAGTCAATGTATTCCACCATGCGAACAACAGAAAAAGGACTGGATTTCACATGATATTATCCAGCTTTCTCAAAGACGGAAAACAGCACTTGCAAATAACAACCACCCTCTTGCTACCCAGCTCGCCCGTGAAATTAAAAGGAATGCCAGGCAAGACAGAGAGGCTTATTACAATTGTATAGCCGTTTAACTTGAAACTTCTCAACAACACGGGGATTATAGATATTTCTTCAGATTGTCCAAAATTACTGCAAATATTCAAACCCTGTCAGCCAATGCTTCAATGACAAAAACAGACATAAAATTACGGACGTGGAAGCTAGATTAGATAGGTGGTGTGAACATTTTGAAGAGCTGCTTAATCGACCCCCTCCTATCACAGGTGACATTGAAAATCCGAAAATGCTTACTCATGGGCCATACAACATTTGCGACACCCCTCCAACCAGAATCGAAATTGCCGCAGCCATCAATAAACGTAAGAACAACAAACCCCTCGAGGATGATGGTCTGTGTGCTGAATTCTTCAAAGCTGGTGGAGTTCATGTTATTGGCGCTATGGAAGATGTCCTCTCACTTATTTGGGAAAAAGAACGAATCCCAAAAGAAGGGAAACTGCGCTGCTGCTGCCCCTACACAAAAAAGGAGGAAGAAGTGATTGCAAAAATTACCGTGGAATCTCCTTGATCACATAAAAATCAGGCCGGCTTTAGAGCAGGAAGAGGATGTATTGACCAAATTAGTGCCTTACGACAGGTATTAGAGCTGCAACAAGATTTCAGGCAACCAACTTACATAGCCTTCCTAGACTTTACTGCCGCCTTTGATAGCGTTCATAGAGAAAGCTTGTGGAACTTACTGACAGGATGGAATACCTAATAAATTATGTAGCATAATTTCAGCCCTTTACCTCCGCACATCCTGCAAAATAAAAGTCTACAATGAGGAAAGTCGCAAATTTACAATAAATTTCGGAGTTAGGCAAAGGGGCATTTTGTTACCAACTTTATTCAACATTGGAATCGATGCCGTTCTGACAAAAGCATTGAATAATCAGCCGGGAGGTGTGATCGTTTATACAAATAACATTGTACTGACTGATTTAACATTTGCTGACGACATTGCTCTGATCGCAGACTCATTGGACTCGTTACAGCTCAGCAGTAGTAAATCCAAACTTTTAATGTGCTACAATCACCTAGTTTTCCCAACGATCCACATTCAAAATGAGCCCATCAAGACTGTAGACCACTTTACCTACCTTGGAAGCAATATTACCAGAAATGGACACATCTCATCAGAAATAAACGCTAGAATACAAAATGCTACAATTACGTGGGGCTATGCTTAAAGACAAAAGTCCGCATTTACAAAACTGTTATTCTACCAACTTTATTATACGGTTGTGAAACCTGGCCGGTAAAGGTAACACACCAACATAAACTGGACTTCTTCCAAAATCGGTGCCTGCACAGACTAACAAAAAACAAATATATTGATAGGACGTCCAATGCTGAAATTCAACGAAAATACGACTTTCCGAAATTCCCATAGAATTCACATAGAATTCCAAAAATAACCCTAATGGCTGAACCTGGTCCGACATGGAAACGACTGAAGGGTGGCGTTAGGCTTACAACATTGAGATACTTTAAGCTAAAAGCTGAGGACCTGGTTATGCGCCCTTTCAACCTTAGCTCGAAGTACATTTAATAAAGACTGGTTATACCACCTAACAACTCTAGCCCAAGACCACAAACAATGTAGACAAATTTCCGTGGAAGTCGCCTATACCCACCCTGGGTGAAGAGGTGAAAACAGAAACAGAAACATTACAAGGTACCTTGGCCTGTGAAGATTCTACACTTTTTCAAAACCAAGACATTTTCATCTTATGTTAATGAATAGAGATGGGTGAAATTGTTATTGCGTATTTGGATCCGCTGGTTCCTTTGGTCCGCAGGTTTTTCTTCTTCAGAGACCGTGAGCAAATCCGTTTCCAGATGGATTTTTAAGAATCCAAACACGGATAAAACCCGAGAGAGGGGGGGATATATATATACACACACACTAACACACACAAAAGATGTTTATGAAGATACTTATTAATCAGCCCTGGACTTTGCCCAGCCTAGATAACAAGTGGGTACAATAATTTAGTTTCTCTAGACCTCAACAGTTTTAAATGTATTAAGAAGACAAAGTGTTGAAGAGGCCTACATTGATGAATGTCACATCACATCAACACATCCAAAATAAAAGGAAGGGATAGAGCGAGGGAGGGAGGGATGAGAGAGCGAGGGAGGGAGGACGAGAGAGGGAGGGAGGGACGAGAGAGAGAGGCAGGGAGGGAGAGAGAGAGGGGTGAAAGAGGCATGGAGGGGTGAGAGAGGCAGGGAGGGGTGAGAGAGGCAGGGAGGGGTGAGAGAGAGGGAGGGACGAGAGAAGGAGGGGTGAGAGGAGGGAGGTGCGAGAGAAGGAGAGATGGGCGAGAGAGGGAAGGAAAGGCGAGAAAGGGCGGGAAGGTCTCGAGAGGGGCGAGACAGAGAGGGGCGAGAGAGAGGCAAGGGAGAAAGAGAAAGGGAAGAGAAAGGGGAGAGGAGAGAGGAAAAGGGGGAGAGGGAAGAGAAGGGGGAAAGGGAGAGAGAAGGGAAGGGGGAAAGGGAAGAGAAGGGGGTGAGAAGAGAGGGAAGAGAAGGGTTAGAGGGAGAGGGAAGAGAAGGAGGGAGAGGAGAGAGGGAAGAAAAGGGTGAAGAGGAGTGAGGGACGAGAAGTGGGATAGGGAGAGGGAAGAAAAGGAGGGAGAGGAGAGAGGGAATAGAAGGAGGAGAGAGAGGGAAGAGAGGGGGAGAGGGAGAAGGAAGAGAAGGGGAGAGGGATTGGAGGGAGGGAAGAGACTGGGGAGAGGTAGAGGAGAGAGGGAAGAGTAGGGAGAGAAGGGGGAAGGAAGAGAAGAGGGAGAGGAGAGGGAAGAAAAGGGGACGTAGGCGAGTGAGATGAGAGGTAAGAGAAGGAGGGAGAGGTGAGAGGGAAGAAAAGGGTGGAGAGGGAGAGGAGAAAGGGATGTGAAGAAGAGAGAGGGACGATAAGGGGAGAGAGAGAGAGACTTATCTGTGTTCAAATCCATGAACAAGTTTTCAAAATAATAAGAAAAACTTCTTACAGTAAATAGTGGCTAATCCTTCTGATTCTAGAATGTAGAAATGTAGAACAGGCTGGGCTGAGGTTTATCTAACATAGAAACGGACAACAAAGATGGGACCACTTGGCGCCCTGAATGTGCCCATCACAATGCTAAACATGTGTAGGTATATTGTACTGTAGTATTTGGATCTCAGCTGATAATATATCACACATTTTTACTAAGCAGTGCCATTTCATAATCCTTCTGCAGTTAGAAGTCACATTCCGTATCTTCTATCACTGTGCTGTGTCTTACGAGATACTGTAACACTGCTCAGTAAATATAGCCCATAGGGTAACTTCTATTATTTGCTGCTAATAAATACATGTTTTGAAACACCCTGGGCTGCAAATACAAAAATATATTGACACTGTTTTAATTTGCATGCACCATCAAATAAAAAATCACTTGTGAGCCCATTCACACGTCCCAGACAGATCTGCAATCTGCTTTCCCCCATTATCTCTTGGCATACAATGATTCCACAGCAGAAAGGGATTCTGGGAAATTATATGCAAATGAGCAGCAACATGCGCAACATGCAAATTTCATGTACCAACAAGAAATCCAGAGCTAATTAAGAGTGGCTTCATTTTTAAGGTCATCAGTGAAGTGTATCATTAAATTGAGTATAAAATAGTGCTACTGAATATGCACTTCAAAATTCACAAAAAGCTGCTGTGGCCAGTGATAGAATGATATCCGAATGTTTATACTATACTGTACGATTGTGTTCATGGTTGTTTTCATTAAGGCTGCCCGAAGGAATACAGTAATAATAATGTAAAAGGGAGTAGAGAGCTACGAATTGAGACAGGAAAACAAATACTTTCCTAGAAGTTACTTATATTAATACATCTATTGTTCCTAATGTCAAATATTAACACAACCTTAGCGTCCATGTCCTGCTGCCCAGACGACTTTGAAGGTCTATCCAAAACATTTTTGAACAAAGTGTGAAAAGAATAGTCCTCTTTGGCGCTGGAGCTTGGATTGTTGATGCTATTTTTCTCCAATGAATATAAAGAGAAAATGACAATACAGTATTGTTTCAATAAAATGGTATTGTGAACCTATTGTGTTATTATTCACCTTATAGTGCACACAGCTAAGTATTGCATGATACCTCTTATACCAAGTCTTATTAGAATGAAGTGGTGTAAATCCCAGTGTTCTATATATTGTCGTATCCTATTTCACCACTCAGTGGTGGTGTTAACAAGTAGTAACTATAATGTCAATCCCTCCAACGTTGGAAAATGGTGCCACGATACACAAATATATCCCTTATATCCACTTGAGCAAAAGTGTAGGCACAATAATAGCTAGTACCACTGGGTAAGGGAACTCCACCTAATTAAAGGGATAGTGTCCCAACACCAATAACTAAATAGAATTCTCTAGTGAATAACGTCAGAGTTACTTATCTTATATCCTGCTTGTGGAGCTGTATAAGGGTAACTGCTGGTACTCATATACTCCTCATGCGTGATATGAAAATTGAAATGACAGAAAAATTATAGGACAATATCGTTATATAAATCTTTACTCTAAAAAACATATATCACAAACAATTGTTAATTGTCCTCACAAATTTCCCACATACAAAATGCGATGTTGAACATTCAGGCCTTCACCAGCCCCTCTATCCGGTTCTTCTGACGTGTTTGGAGTGCTGTCTCATGGAGTCCTGAAGTGTCTGTTCTGCCTGCCGCTAGGAGTAACCTGGAGTGTCCGAACAGACGATTCCTCCCACAATGTAGCACGATTCACTTCCGCGTCTCGTGTTGCTGGGGATTGTCCTCAGACCTCCTCTGATCGTGTCAGATGCCGATGCTCCTTAGCGCCTCCTTCGTGCTACGGCTCAGACTCGGATTTCCTGTAAGTGTCCTTGATTCGCCTGCTCACACTCACACATGCGCACTGAGACCCTACGCGTTTCCCAGATTGACTGTCTGCTTCATCAGGGGTTTTGAAACAAGACTGTATTGTCATTTTCTCTTTATATTCATTGGAGAAAAATAGCATCATCAATCCAAGCTCCAGCGCCAAGGAGGACTATTCTTTTCGCATCTATTGTTCCTAATTTCAAATATTTTACATATGTTTTAATTGGCGGAATTGAAAGTAGATTGGCATTTCGTACAATATACAAAGGTTATAATTGGTTCTCAAGACATGATCAGTGATCTGTTTGGTTTGGTAATGTGACTAGTCTTTAATCATATTTATTTATTTTATTTATTTATAAAAATGTTTTACCAGGAAGTAATCTCGTTTTCAAGTATGTCCTGGGCATAAAGTTATGATGACAAATAATACATGGTTACAAATACATAGTTACATAAGTGAACAGGATATACATTATATATACAAGACATTGCATGTACAGTTAAAGATAATATATAGCATAGGCATATGTAACAGTTACAGACCAGATTAAAATGTGAGAGAGCTTTAGTTTTGACAGAACTAAGACTGGGGGTGGCCGTGAGAGTCTCCGGTAGATTGTTCCAGTTTTGGATGCATGGTAAGAGAAGGAGGAGTGGCCAGATACTTTGCTGAACCTTGGCACCATGAACAGTCTTTTGGAGTCCGATCTCAGATAAGTGCTGCATGTGGTAGGATGAGGAGCTTGTTCAGATAGACGGGTAGCTTGCCCAGAAAGTTTTTGAAGGCAAGACAGGAAAGATACATTTGCGCCTAGACTCAAGTGATGACCAATGCTTCTTTGAGCATTTCGAAGCAATGTATGTTGTACAAATACAAATGTAGAATTAAAACCTGCGCATATATACAATGATATTGTGATTATACAAAATCAAGGTGAATAAAGGATATATGTGTTACGATCGAGTGAAGTCCTTTTTTCAGACGTGGAATAGTGAATGAAAGGGCAATGGACTCACGAAACGCGTAGGGAGGAGCCTAAAGAGATGCCGACCTGGACACTCATTCAATCACAAGTCGGAAAACGAAAGTGGTGACGTCATCACGCCCACGCCGGAACAGCGCGAGACACACACAGTCACTGGCAGGGACTAGCAGAGACTGCTTGTTGCTGTGGGATAGCCGGGTCGGGCGTTTCTAATTTGATTTTAAAACTCACGAATCTTGTGAGTATATTTCTGTACCAAACCTGGAGGCGCTATTAAAGTTGTTTAGATTATTGCGCAATCCTCTGTTTTTTATACCCCTTGCTGGAGATTACAGACAGGAGACCGGGAACAGAATAAGGAGACAATTTCCTGAGACGGAGTTTCTTCCAGTGCCCAGAGGAATCGGGAACATCACGTGGGGTTCGTGTTAACCTGTTAACGTCTGGACCTGGAGGAACACATATACAGATTCTCTCAACTGCATGCTGCCTACCCTGAATCTAGTAAGTGGGCATCTTATTGAGTCATATAAGGGAGGACTTCATCGCTGAAAATACAATACTGAGCAATGTTTTGTCCCTGTTTTTTGTCTCATATCACAGGATAACAGTTTGCTGCAAAAGAGAAACTTTTTTCAATGTACATTGAGGACTGAGTCCATTGCCCTTTCATTCACTATTCCACGTCTGAAAAAAGGACTTCACTCGATCGTAACACATATATCCTTTATTCACCTTGATTTTGTATAATCACAATATCATTGTATATATGCGCCAGGTTTTAATTCCACATTTGTATTTGTATATTGTTACAGGGTTACTTTTGAGATAGTTCCCTTAGTTGAATCACCAGGCTTCTTTTTTCACATTTTGATGCACTTCACATTTATATATTTGGTCTAGCGCTGGTTTAGTATTTTTGTTTTTACCAATGTATGTTGTAGTTGCATTGCAGAGCAAAATGGCATGTTAAATTGTAGGGGATATCAAGTTTTCTAAGGTGAGTTTGGGGTGCCGAGCCATATGCTATGTCACCATAGTCGATAATTGGCATTAGCATCAGCTGTGCGATACGCTTTCTGACCAGCAGACTTAGGGAAGATTTATTCCTATAAAGTACACCTAGGTTTTGGATGTTGGGGTATCAATGTGCATCCCAAATGTTAAATGGGAGTCAAACCATATGCCCAATATTTTTAAACTAGTAACAGGAGTTAGGGTGGTATTAGTGTTGGTTCTGATCTGGAGCTCAGTCAATGGAAGCTTTAAAAATGTAGCCTTGGT